>NC_053023.1:715103446-715189372 GCF_003073215.2 Triticum urartu
CATTGGTGGCGTGACCCTCTCTGAGTCGCCCGACGAGCGGTCTCTGCGCCCTAGCTGCGCCAAGGGCTCGCTCCTCTCGTCGGCCGGCGTCTACCAGCTGTGTCACTTCGGTGGGCTTGGGGTGCCTTTCGAGGCTTTTGTCTGGGCCAACTACGCCCCCAGCCGGGTACGTTTCTTCGTTTGGCTTCTGGTGCAGGCCAGGGTCCACACTAGGGACGTCCTCCTTCGCAAGCACATCGTCGACGCTGCCGGAGCAGGGTGCCCCCTTTGCTCCGCTTCCCTCGAGACAACTGATCACCTCATCTTCGGGTGCGCGTTCGCCCGACGCTTCTGGACTGTGGTTGGGAAGAGCTCCCTTGAGACTACCTCCGCCCGTTCGCTTCACCTCCTCACCCCGCCGCCCCGGGTGCTGGCGGGGACGGGGCCCACCTTCCTGCTGCTCTGCTGCTGGAAACTTTGGAAGCACCGGAATGCGGTGGTCTTTCAAAGGGCCCCTCCGTCGCTCCCCGGGCTCCTCAGCCGGTGCAGGGACGACGCGGTGCTCTGGCGAGTTCGGCTGCCTCGCCCCCTAAAGCATGCGGTGGATGCCTGGCTGCCCTGTTTTTCCAATCCTGTTTAAGCCCCTGCTGCTGGGTTTGACCTCCTCCCCCTCTCTCTTGACCTTGTGAATGTAAGATGCCTCATCTGGGCCTTTGGTCCACATATCTATACAAAATATTCAGGTGGGGAAACCCCCCCCCCCCCTTTGAAAATTCAAAAAAAAAAGTATATAAGAGAGAGAAAAACGGCAACTAGTGAGCTACCATGGATTTCTGTATACCTATATCAGACCGGCCAACCAATACATTGGAGACATAGTACACTTTATAGAACCAACTCACTCCCTCCAAAAGATCTCTGAAAACTAAAAGACACGGCACCCTCATCTCAGGAAAGTAACTAGATAGTACCTAACCTGGATAGACATGCGAAATTACTAAGACTTAATTCCCTTCTCCAACCCAACATAAGGCATTCGCCTCTAAAGATCTATCAGAACTGAAGGATAAGCAGTAGCTCATACCAGGTTGGCGTACTAAATTTTAGGGGACTTGACACTTCTCTCAACCATCTCTACAAAGAGACCAGGAAAAGATCTTTTGAGGTGCAGATACCCTTGGCTTGCAATCACATCATCCATTTTATTCGAAGAGAACATAAATTCAATGCAAGCATCTTTAAGGTTGCTACCATGATGCTGGTCAGCTAGAGCTAAGATGGTCGCCACGGTCTCAACGTCAAGACACTTGCATAGCATCCCTTCACATATCATCTTCATCCTTCCCATCGCATATTTATCTGCAGCCACGAGTAAGTGCTTAAACATTTCTCTTTTGTCATCATCCTCAAGATCGTCCATGGAAGGCAATGAATCCGTGTAGATGAAGTGAAGAAATGCCTTGAAAACAGCAGGCTGCATGTCGTCAATAGTTATGTCTTGCGCCCCTTTGTCTGCCATCGGCCCGTAGAACTCCGCGTCGAAGACCGTAGATCGCATCGCAAGCAAATTCTTATGAGCTGGAAAAACCTCCCCTTGCACCTTGAAAGTCACGTCCGCTCCCTTCTTCCCCTCTAGCAATGTTGCAAGATTATCCAAAAGGTCGGACGGCGGCAAATCGATCTCAAGTGTTTCCTTGATGACATTGACCTCGCACTCGATCACCAGACAATCGTTCCGCAGGTAGACCAACTCTTTTTCAGCAGTGGTCTTCATGAACTATGGTATGCCCCAAGTCGACTTTTGACGGTTAAACACTCGTGGCTCTTTGCCGTACTGCACCACAATCGACTGCCCCCTAACCGGCTCCACAAGCATCCAGTCGTAGTGCACCGTCGCCTCTGCGTTCTTGGTCAGGAGCTCGAGGAAGACAGAAACGTAACCTTCGTTGTCCTCGTATTTTCCGTCCGGGTAGTACTGGATGCACCAGTCGTAGCCGCCGATGGAGAACACCGGGGATCGGAGGTATTTTCCTCTACCGAGGCCCTTGTGCAGGCTGTAGCCGGCGATCTCGAACGCGACCGTGGCCTGCGCCGTCTCTGTGCACCTCGACGGCACCCTCGATATTGAACTCTGCGATGCTGCCATTGTGGGGGTTGGGAGGAGAATGGGGGTCGGCGCGGTTGGAACTCTCGATTGAGGCTGGCGGCGATTGAGGAGGCGGTATTGCCTCCGATGGGGAAGTGGGGAGCGGCGGCGCGGCGGCGCGACAAGAACCTGAGCGACCGGATTTGGGGAGGTTCGAGACGAGGGTTTTGAAAAAAGGTAGTAATTACTTGACCAGTTGGGCCTACCGAGCAAGTCAAATTCAGCCCAAAAGGGAAGGGCAACTACTAGTATAATTGTATAGATTCTCAAAAACAAAAAAAAAAGTAAATGAAATTGTATGTGAAAGTTATTTTATAAGGAAGACCATGATCGAAAATTGCAAGTTGTGCACGGAAAATTATTTCATATGTGCAAACTATTTTCTACAATTCTAAAATAAAACTATTTTCTACAGCGCAAAAATAATTTGAATTTTTTTTGTAAACACACACACACATGTATATTTTGTATGCGCAAAATTTCACACGTCACCTAGAATGAAAAGACAAACACGTATTTTTAAATGGGCCTTTCTTTTTTTGTCTGGAATTTTGTTTTTTTGTACAGCTTACAAATTACTTTTTTTCAAAACAAAATTTTATGGATCCATAGTGAACACATACAAGTTTCCACATATTTTTTTTGTATTTTTTAAAAACTTCTAAATATGTTTTCTAATTTTTTTTAAAAAAAAGGGCGCCATGGTGCCCATGCACCACTATTTCGCTCCAAGACAATGATGGACTAAATTAATCGCAAAATAGAGTTACAATCTGGAGGATCACCAGTCCATCTACTGAATAACTTACTACAAAAAACTAAAATTAGCTAGCGCATGTGTCGCTTGATTAGCTGAACGATAACAATGCTTGAATTTGACCTTCCCAATCGTAGCTCCAATGTCAACACATTCTGCAAAGATTGCAAACACCGCATCCCACCATCTTGTTTGCCTAGTATAAAAATTGATCACATCTTGGGAGTTGGACTCCGGCTCGACACAATAGAAACCTAAAGTGCTTGTCGGTACCATCTCTCATAGTCATTGTCTCGGTTGTCACCACATCTGCTGCATATGGAACAAGTTTGCACTGGACCGCTAGGAACTTACCTTGATCATCATGTAGAATAGTTGTCGTTGCACCCACGCCTTTGTCTTCAAAGTATGCAGCATCAACATTCAATTTTATAAAGTTTGCCTCAGGTTGGAACCACTTCTGCTCTAGTGTAGTAGAATTCTTTGAGAAGGCTTTCTAAAAGTTGCTTGCAATGGCTAGGACCGACATGGGCCACCTCATAGGTGGTGTACATGTTTCATTATGCGTGATCTGACAACAAGTCCGCCATAAGTATCAACAGTCGACCGTCACAACTTGCTTGACATCAAGGCTTGGCATTAGTTGTAGAGGTGTGTCAAGGAGCAGCAGAATATGTTCATGACAACCAAACCCGATTGATCAACCATCGCTGTTGTAGATCGGTTGTGCATTCTCTCAAACCAATTGGAGCCTTTTGCAAATTGATCAAACAATTGGAGCTTTCCTAATATGTCACCAACACTGACGGAGTCAATGCCGACATATCTCGGGTAGGGGATCCCGAACTAAGGGTCTAGAGACGATGGTAACGAGGACACGAGTTTTTACCCAGGCTCTAAGGAGAGATAAAACCCTACGTCCTGCTTCTGTTTATTGCTTTTGGGTGGAGTATAATGTACAAATGATCTACCCCGAGATTGTTGTATGTCTTTCAGTATAATTTACAAATGATCTAACCCTATACCAAAGGGGACAAGGGTTACACCCTAGTCGGCTACGTACGAGGAGAGCGAGTTGTAGACGATTTCTAGTATCTTGATGTATACGACAAGTCTTCGGGACTCTTCCTTTCATACGCCATGGGCCACTTGACATGGCCCATTGGTGAACCGACATGGGGTCCCTGGCCTGGCCTGGGCCACCAGGCCGGGAGAAGACGTGATGAGAGACCCCCAGTCCGGGACACCGTCAATAGCCACTGAACCGGTCTCCAAGTCTGGATGTATATCGGCCTTGCCTTTCCGTGTTCTTCTTCTTCTTCTTCTTCGGTTGTCGGTCTTTAAAACTGGTTCAACAAGTCTGTCTTCCGAAGTCAAGTCCTGATCACTAGACCGCATCTGAGGTCCCCAAGGCCACCTCGGTTTTCGATAAGCATTTCGCAAATTCTGTGTCGCATCGCATGTTGGAGATTGTCCCATGCAGTCATTCCTTAATGGTGAAGTATTCCCGCTCTCGGTCTTGCAATGATGGTCTGGCCTGGATCTGAGAATATGGATCCCATACCAGAACCAGTCTCATGTATGTTTTTTTACAAGTATACAGTCCAATAAATACTACAAGTACACAGTTCAAAAAATATTTCTGTTTGTGCCTTCTGTGACAGCTATAGAAATTATAATCATCAATCAGAGAGTGAGATATAGCGCCCTTATCCCTCACTTTGGCCTCAAGGTGTTCCATCAGCTCCTGATCTGTGGGATCGAACCTGAAGCCAATCGACAAAAACGACCAATACTTTGTGCACTACACAACGGTTAATCCGAATATGAACGTGATTGTGTGGTGAAAAGATAATGTAAACGCTAGTCCAAAACTAAAATGTAAATAGAAACTCTAGCAAAGTCGATAGATTTAGAAAATCCCAACAACAATCCAATCCCTTCTACTGATTAAGAAACTTCTACAAATATCACAACAACAACAACAATAACCTAATCTCAAGAACAACGATTTTCTCTTGTTATTCCTTCTTCGGAGCTTCGATTTATTTTTGTTGTTTCCTTCTGAGCTCTTCAATTTTGTTGTTGTTGGGAAACTATTCTGGAATTCGGGTCTTGTTGATACCTTTGAGTTGACGCTTTCATCTCTGACTTCTGAGTTACAAGCCTTTCTTCAAGCTCTCTCATGCATTCCTGAGAGGTTGATTTCTGCATCGAGCTAGACGACTTTTCTCTTATGCTTACAGGAAACATGCTCGACAAGCTCTTTTCCTAGAGAACCTCTACAACAATCTACACTTCTGTTTTTGGCGTCGCACCTTCTACTCGAGGAGCGGTTTTCTTGGCCTGCATTTCTTCATGCAATATGATTGAACGTTGTTGGTACAGGTCAGAAACGTTTAATATTTTGGCTGACACATTACATGTGAACTTCAAATATTACATAATACTTACATATGATATTTGTGCAGACCCACTCATCGTCCCATCAGTCTTTCCGTGTGGGTTTCTCATTATTTTCTTTAGTCTTATATACAAGAAATAGAACACGATGGACATTTAGTACCACATGTCCTATACTTATCGAGATATACTATTTGCATTTAAGTAGTTAAAATACTTACCATGATTTTGTACTGTGAAACGTAGCATCTAGAGCCAGTGGTTTGGTGATGCTTCACACCACTTCAGTTTGCTTTATTTTTTACACAGGATTCCTATGATTTGGAGCTTACATTCAGTATATCATGAAGCTATGATGTATGAAAGTACAAGTTGAATCTCCCATATTACCCGGATCTTATGGTGCTCATCAGACCACTGGTCCAGTAGTTCTCCCCCCCAAAAAAAAAACAGATTACCCAGATCTTGTAGTACTCGTCAGACCACATTGGTCAAAATTACTTCCTGTAGTGTTAAAAAACGTCTTACACTATCATCGACTCATCGTCTGCTCAAGATTATGATTTTTAACCGTGTTGTAATATTTTTCGTAAGTCAGTACCGCTGTGTCCGAATACTTTTCTGAAGAATCTCTTTGCACACTTTGGAGGCCAATTCATCTTCCAAGGCAATATCAAACCTAAACCCATCGCTCCTTCCACACGCGAAGCTGGTTTGTACCTTAAGTGCACGTTACTGCAGAAAATGAGGTGCCAGAGGGGGGAAATCATATGTGACAGAATTGCTATTCAGGTTGTTCATATTTGAGTTGGTATAACCATCCATCAGGTCACTTCGCCTACCGAGCACAAAACTAGTAAAGTCATCTGTGATATGTCAACAAGTCGTAATGTGTCTCGCTGCTCGCTGCACAGCAATAGGCTACGTATATATCTATGATGTACACAAGGAAAACAAAAATACAGAGAGAACACACATGGTTAAATACTTAAATGCTAGTCTTGTTGATCGACTCCAGAGAGAAGGTGGCGCCGGGGCGGGTGTCCGGGACAGCAGGATGCGACGACAGTATGTACATGACCCATACGTGGAGGCACACCAGGTACACTGCAGCTCCGACCTGCGCCTTCGGGTTTCGCCGCAGGAAGATGTGACCAGCCGAGAAGATGGAGTCGAGCTGCCGTATCGCGTATCCCAGGTGCTGCTGCCCAGTCCGTATCCTGTCACGCAGCCTTGGGGAAGAATATGATGAATATGAATCTTGCCATGTACCGGCCTCGATGTCTATCCTTGACGACGAGCTTGAAGACGCCAGCGACGAGGCGTTGGTGTCAAGCGACCTCGAAACAGCCTGAAGATGATGGACGAACGATGTCAGTTTGCGTGTGGTTTTAACTGAGTAGATTGACTGGGAATCTGCAAACTATGATGAATTGAATATGGTGGGTGGGTTTACATGTGCATACCTCCATTCTCAGTACCAAAGTTGACTTCTCTGAAGACAGGGACTCGACCTGAAAAAAGAAGACGTTTTAATCTCAACGTTACATAGTGTACCAAAGCATACATCAACCAATGGTTTCAACGAAGATTGACAGATCCACTATCTAGAAAGATAATGACATCAACCAATGGTCGTTACATTAGCTAACAAATTTATAACCAAGCAAAATTAGTCAAGCATTATTTTCCTCTGCGAATAGCTATTTGGAATAAAAAGGGTGCTGAAGTTCCAAGACATGCTATAAAATATAATCGTTTCCAATCACAATTCAGGAATCCCAAGACATGCCATAAAATATAATAGGTTTCCAATCATAATTCAGAAATCAAACACGGGACCAGCACATACAAGGAGCTAACCTGCATTTGTTTTTGAATCAACCGATCGGTGAGTTGATCGAGCCTCTTCTTGAGCTCAATTTCAACCTCTGTAGGTTGCACCATGTCCCTTCTTGTCAGCTCAATGTTTTCTTCAATCTTCCTTGCCTATGGATAAAAAAAGGAAATCACGATGCAGACAATTGTTTAATCTAATTTTAACTAATTTCTGCAAACAAAAATTAGAAAAACTCAACAAATGACACTCAGCCTATAAGCACTGGATAGTACTAAGAATAGCATGCTCTAAGGTGCACATACACAAATAATATTCTACAAAAAGTTAGATAGCTATGTGCTATTAATTTGTGGTTATAATTTATTTCCGCCCCTTTACCCGATGATGTAAAGCATAAAAGAAACATGTATACAGTAAAAAAACATAAAAGTTATTTTGACCTCTGTGTCTCAAACCAGATCAATGGGATCTCAAAATATTTAGCTAGTTGGCACTCCACTGGAACGAATCCTGAGCAGTACTATGCTAAAGTACAGAACAATTATTGCGTAAAGCCATATGTGGACAGAATCCCTAGATCAACATACGAAGTAACATAAATGAACCATCGATTTTCAAGCTATAGCCCGGAGAACATACCTTGTCCTTCAAGCTGACAATTCTATCACAGGTCTGGGTGTATTCTGCATCAATGATTTCGTCTTCCAGCTTTAATCTTCTCAAGGATTCTATCTAGACAAAATCACAACGAAGTTACAAATGGAAAAGATAAGCCTTTCCTAAGTTAATATTTTTAATTGAACAGCTTAACAAACATCATTTCTTTCGTATGGAATAGAAGACAAATAACATCAAGGGTAATTCAAATGCATACTTCATCAACCAAAGGGGCACTTGTCTTCTGTATCTTCGCTATCTTTCTCTTGTACTCTGCTCATTGAAAAATAAAGACGTATGTAGTGAATATGAAATACTAGTGCTATTTACTAATGAGAAACTTCCTGAAAAGAATGTCAAGCTAATAATATCAAATTGGCGTAATAATCAGAAACAAAAGTGTTTAAAGCTCAAAAGGAACAGAAAGCCAAAGAATGGCCAACTTACTGTCTTGAGCAAAAGTCTTCAAGTCAACTTCCTCTCGGAGATGAGCCACTTGATCAACCTACTCATAATAGAAAGAAAAACAAAATTTTAAACTCTGCTCAACATTGGTGTAGTATTCCGCTGCTCGTCCAACTCACTTCTACTACCAGGGTCTATGGCAACTATTTTCCACTAGCCACTTAAATCATATTTGTGTATGAATACATAGAGCATCCTCATTTAGACAATCCCGATCCAAATACACCAATTACGTCTTAATGGAAGCATTTTAGAAAACAATCAATCAAGAATTGGAACTTGAATTTTGCACGATACAAGCGCGAACAAATGCCACCATTCTCTAAATTCAAAAAAGAAGCATGAAATAAGCTAATCTTCTACTGGCACTCTTATATGCGGTTCGGCCCCACATAGCATACAATAAGACCTTCTACATACACTCTTCCTTCTTGGTAAATGCCAAAAACTGGGCCATGTACTCTGCACGATATAGGCACTAGCAAATGCCTGTGTTCTCCCAATCTAAAAGGGAAGAACAAATCTTAAAATTCTGGCAGTTCTTTGCTCTGCCCACGCTTGGTGCGTGTTTTAGAATATTATCATAATGTTAGCAACTATAATGCGTAGGTAAGTTGGTAGCTAATTATAACTGATCCCCGAACCACAAGTATAGACACTATGATATTCTTGTTATACAGTACAAGTTAATAACATTATTGCACTTCATGGTTCAATTGATTCTCAAAATAGTTACAATGTAAGGATAGTGGCTATACCTTTGTTTTAACAATGTAGAAATCACAACACCCCTATCCTATGCCTAACTGACTGTTTCGGCCAAACATTGAAAAAATGTTGTCCACGGCAAAACTGTATATAGTATATACAGAGGAAGTGCGCTTGTACATACAGACAAACTTTAGGTACTAAAAGGAACTGGAAATGAATAACAACAGTCAGTCAACTGACATAGAGAGATGAGGTAGAAGAGGAAAATAAAACATACTTGAACTTCCAAATTCCATTGTTCCCTGGCAAGTGACTTTGCAAGCTCTGCATTTGTAACCTGCATAGATATTTGGTAAAGACATTGTTGAGACTTGTAGTGATTATACAAACTAACATGTCCAATTTATGCTGCAAGTGGTAAGAGATATGGGCCTTATATACTGCAAGTATAAAGCCTAATACACACACTTTTAGGAAACTGAGAACATAATATTCTCTGCCACAAAAGTAAAAAGGGGTATATTGTGTTGCTTGTTGTAAAAGCAGGGCAACAAGAACAGATGCATCATTCTAAACATGGTGACACACACCTCAAGCTCAGCCAACCGCACAAGGGCTTCCATTCTAGTGCTGTGATGCCGTTGTTTCTCTATCTCTGTAGCTTCCATGGTTTCAATCATACTAGTCTGCAACTCTGAAGCCTGCAATTAAACATGAAAATAGTTGGGAAAGAATGATGATAAAGAAATATCATTTTCTGGAAATCAAACTCACATGACAACTTATTATATGAAATTGAGTTGTCAACCAATCTTGTCACAATACACAGTTGTGAGAAGACAGAAGCAGACATTTGACAAGAATGATATAATTTGACATTTCCCTTGCTATGCAACTTTATGCTCATCTTAACAATGGCAGTAAGCAACCTGGCCATGGGAATTCCAATTATGTTGATGGACTTTGCTCTTGCTATCAGCCTATCACCAGTCTGTTACTGCTCTGAGTTTTTTACTTTTTAGCACTGATTTCAGTCTGTGATCCGTTGATTGTGTATTGCTATATTTTTCTCATGGGGCTTTTTAGTGTATAGTGTTCATGGATAAAAAAAATTGAGTGGTCTCAAACTCTCAATTGACTAATTGAACGCTTATTTAACGACTAATGCTGATTGTCTTCTCATGCGTTAGTTTTGGGTTCTTATTTATTGCTTCTTATAGTACTCCCTCTGTACCGAAATACATGTCGCTGGAGTAGCTGACTTACTGCTACTCCAGCGACATGTATTTCGGTACAGAGGGAGTACAAAACACTGCCTGAACTGACCCTAAAAATATGCATGACCTCCTGTACCGATTCAAACGTTCCATGAATGGCTAAAGTAGAGTAATCATCAATGCTAAGGCTTGCAACATTCTCTTTCAATCCGCTCATAGAGTCGTAGGACATAGTAGCAATCTCTCAGGCTACACAAGAGAACCTAAAATCGCCATGAAGATTGAAGCAGACTCACCTCCTGGGCTTGCTCCTTCTCACGCACGGCGAGCAGCTTCTCAAGGCTGGTCTTCTCCCCCTCCAGCCTCGCCACGGCCTCCTCCCTCTCTGCAATGGCTCGCGCCGCCATTGCCGCGAGCCGCTCGGCACGCCGCCGGCTCCGCTCCTCCTCCCTCCGCCTCTCCTCCTCCGAATCGTCGCTCCCGGACCCATCGGAATCGTCATCGCTCCCGCTCCCGCTCTCAGACGGGACTCCTTTCTCGGCCTCCTCCCGATCCCTCCGACCCTCCTCCGCCTTTGCCTCAACCGCGACGGCAGGCTCGGCACCGGGCTGATCCTGCGCGGAGAGATCCGCCGCGGCAGAGGCGGAGCGGCGGGGCGCGGAGGGCGGCGGAGGGGGAGGCTGGGAGTGGCGCCTGGCGGCGATGCGGAGGCCGAGGGAGGGGGGCGGGGTTGCCGGCGGCGGCCTGCGCGGCGCGGGGGCGTCGAGGAGCGCGGCGGAGGAGGGCTGCTGGAGGGCGGTGAGGTCGGAGGCGGAGGAGGACTTGCCGAGCGACTCCGCCGCCTGCTGGTCGATCTGTGGGAGAAGACGAGTGGATGGTTAGAAGAGCTGGAGAGGGCGGTGAGGACGAACGAGAGGGGGGAGCGCGGCGCTTGCTTGGTGGAGGAGGGTTTCCGCGGCCTTGAGCTTGGAGGAGATCCAGCCGGCCATGGCGCCCCGCCGGCGCGCGCGGATTGGAGCGGCGGCGCGGGTTGGTGGATCGCTGGGCCGCGCAACCGCCGACCGAAGGGTGTTTGGTTGTGTGTGCGCTGCTGACAGACTCACAGATCCATTGTGTCAAACAGCCGGCCAACGTTTGTTCATAGGGAATTTCATCGTGCAACAGTTTCTACTTTGGCAATTTGATCATACATCCTCTAAAAAAAACTTAAAGCAACTCTGACGGGGCGACCCAAACGGACGCGCGCTTTGTCCGCTTTTTGTCCGTTTGAGTCAGCCAGGCGGACATGCACGTCCGCATTTTCAAATGGATCGGTTTGATCGCCCAACAAAAAGCGAACCCGAATGTGCCAGCGTGAAAAAAAAACAGCTTGCGGAAATAAACATAATTAAACATAAGTGGCCGGTCAACTGCCGGTCAAAATCCACTTAAACCTTATTAAACATTAATTAAAACATAAAAAAGTCTACGTCGCCCCGCACATTGCCCTAAACGTCGTCCGCCTTGCCCTTGCCCTTGACGTCGACATCGCCATCGCCATCGCCGCCGGTGAGGTTGATGAAGACAGGAGCAGGGCTAGCCCACCCGAACGCCGCCTAGTACGCTGCCAGGGCAGCCTCCTCCAGCGTCTGCTGGGGCGGCGGCATTGCGGCTCGCCGCGCGCGCTCCTCCTCATCCTCCTCCTCAAGCCAGAGCACCTCCCCGTCGCGTTGCAGCATCGCCTCGTAGCGCATCTGTCGCTCGCCGTTGGCCTACTCCTGGCGGAGCCAGTGCGCCTTCCAGCGCTCAAGGTGGGCCGCCTCCTGCGCCGGCGTCGCGGCGTAGTGGACAAGAGGCGCGCTCACCCACTCGCGGTGCTGGCCTGTCCACATGTAGGCCTCCTCCGGTCCAAGTGGGTGGAGGCGGGGAGTGCTTCCGCGTCGACTCCGGATTCAGCTTGAGCTCGACGGGCGGTGGCGGAGGCGAGACGAGGAGCGGGGTGTGGATGGAGTCCCCCGCCGCCGACAGTGCAAGGGCTTGCTCCAGCCCATCCTAGTGAGCGTCCTCCTCGAGACGGCTAGCCTCCAGCGCGTGCTGCAGGGCCTCCTCGAAGACGACTTGGTACTCCGCATCCGCCTCCATTTCCTTCGGCTCTACCCACCGGGGCGGCGGTGGAAACGGCGGCGGGACGGTGTCGACGCCTACACGCCGTTGCTCCTCGTGTTCGAGGGCAAACCAAGCCTCCCAGTTAGGAGAGTCAGCGGCGTACTCGGGCATCCGCCGTTGCTCCGGCGTGAGCTGCGCGCGACGCCTGCACCTCCTCATCGTACGCCCGCTGGGTCCGCGGAACCGCCGGCACCGGGATCCGGTGCGGATCCAGGTGCCAGTGGTGCGGCACGTGACGTCGGGGTAGGGCAGCGACTGTTTGTACTCCCAGCGCCACCGCGCTTAGTGCACCGGGATGTGCAGGCGCCGGCACCTGAGCCGAAACGCGCCAGCGCCGGAGGAGGAGGGGGAGGAGGAGCACGGGAGGACGATGCGTCGGGGGTGCCCTTGCCCTTGCCCTTGTCGCTGATGCTGCCGAAGAGGCCTATCGCTTGCTAGGGTTTTCTGTTGCCAGCGAGGAAGTAAAGGGAGTGGTGGGGGCCAGATGTGGATGGAAGTGGATGAGGCCGGCCCCCGCCGCACGCATGGTTAAAAAAGGACGCTTCCACTAGCTGGCTAGTGGGCCCGTTGTCAGTGGTCGTCATAAATAAGACAACGGGCGGTAGTTGGGTGGCCTACAGGTGGGGACGCGGCGGATGCCAAAGAGACGCGCGGCGCGGACGCCAGGAGGGCGAGATTTGGGTTTGGGTCGGCGCGTTGGGCCTCCACTTTTATCGGTGCCGACTCAAACGAAGGCAGACGAAGTTGCTCTTATCATACATACCGGTACACATGGTAATTGTTCAAAATGAAATTCCATAAAATCATGTCTGTTCAGCGAGAAATTTTATACAATGCCCTAAACTACGAGGCATGGCTAGTTCACTCTCAGATCGAGTATGGTCTTTCCAACAACCTCTCATGTTGTTAGAGCCACACCATCGTCGAAGCCATCTTCGACAGCATGCTTATCACAATGAATAGCCAACCGGTTGTCCTCTGCCTACCGCATTTGCTGCCGCCACCTCACCATAGCCTTAATAAAGTGCTACAATAGCGTTTGTTGGGTGGCCTACAGGTGGGAACGCGGCAGATGCCGAGGAGATGCGCGGCACGGACGCCAGGCGGGCGAGATTTGGGTTTGGGTTGGTGCGTTGGGCCTCCACTTTTGTCCGCGCCGATCCAAATGGACGCGAAGTTGCTTTTATCATACATACCGGAACACATGGTAATTGTTCAAAATGAAATATCATAAAATCATGCCCGTTCAGCAAGAAATTTTACATAGTGCCCTAAACTACGAGGCATGGCTAGTTCACTCTCGAATCGAGCATGGTCTTTCGAACAACCTCTCATGTTGTCGGAGCCACACCATCGTCGGAGCCATATTCGATAACATGTTTATCACAATGAATAGCCAACCAGTTGTCCTCTGCCTACCGCATCTGCCGCCGCCACCTCACCATAGCCTTACGTCGGCCACCACTGCCGCCAATCCATCGCCGCACTTTATTTGTACGTACATACATCTATATTGATGGACAAACGCTATTGTAGCATTTTATTTGTCAGCTTCCACACTTGGATATACAAATAATGATACCCTTTAATCGCCTAGTGAAAGACTACCTCCCCTAAAAAAACTGGTGAATGTTTATCTTTCAATACACTTGAGCTAAATATAAAAAGTTGACAACTCATCATTACTTCACATGGCATTATTAGTCTGAATTTAGATATAACATGATAGCCTTCATTCCCTTAGATATGACATGATAGCCTTCATTCCCTTTCTGATAGGATGTCCATATCATTCTAACATCCTCTTTTTGAGCACACGTGGATAACTCATTAGGCTCTCCTCGTATAACAACGGAACTGCAGACATAACTGCACTAGGGATTTCTGCATTTAGCTTCTCCATAGACATATTGTTGCTGCATTTATTCAAAGAGGAATCCTGCAGTATGTCTTGTCCCGTTGCTGATTCCATGCATCCATGTATGTTATGGCCCGAGCGTGGCCTTTTGCTTGGTTGCAATCCTTCTGAAGCTCTTGGAAGTTCCCTCTTTTTACCTGTGCAACAAGGCATCCCGTCTACTGCGCACAACCTCTCAAGTGTTTTACCAATTGGATCGTAGAGACCAACCTTCCTTCCGGTGCTCAACATTATCCTGCCATCCTTGGAATCAATAGACATCGGAACCACAATATTCGAACGAAGAGAGTAGCCGGGCCATGCTTTCAAACATATGGTGTATGCTCTGTTCCACTGATCATGCTCCCGCTTCCATATCTGTAACTCATCCTCCATCGAATCTGCAAGAACAACACACAACATTCCCTGAAGCTCTGTCACAAAGCCATGCCGACGGCCATTGCTGCACCATTTTGCAATGTGTGAGGGGCAGGAGATGGTGTCATATTCATTTCTGGCAACGTCAAACGCCACTATGACCTGCTCATTGCTCGGACCCAGCAAAGGGTCGCTCATCCAGTAAAATACCCCATCCACATAGGCTGGTGGCATGTCATTCACTGGAAGTGGCGGGTTGGAGATACTGTGTAGGTACCAACTGCTGCGCTGCCATACTGAGCATGTCAAGCGATAATTGCGAGATGTGAAGTCCTTACGCTGATAAGAAATGAATATAGCTATATGCTCCTGATTCAACGGGTTGAAACCCAAGCCAATGTTCTTATTGCCCATTGAAAAGGCAGAGTTTTGTATACCATCATTAGGCCTTTTCCATGGTGTATGCACAGGCACAGATGACCCTGGGTCGGAAGGGATCTTGTAGTAGTAACCCGTGCAAGGGTTGTAAAGATAATCTTCTTCTGCAGTGCTTACCACGTTCAGGCCATGACAAGGCTTGGAGCAAACCACCTTAGTCTCCAAACATGCACCTTCGCTAGAATTGGAACCCTCAGAAAGCCATTTCTTCAGCGGAGTGAACCGGAAGGGTGACTGTTCAGTACCCTTGCCCACGAGCATGATCTTTGGCCCCTCGTCCATTTTCTTATGCGTTTCCAAGTATGAGCGCGTAAAGACCTCGCCCTCAATCAGTCTGCGCCACTGGGTGCAAACAGTTTTGAACCGTGTGACAGATTTAGCAGGGAGCCGGTGCAGGATCTCCTTGACAGCCTTACCCGCAGGAGATGACCATGACGTCTCGTCATTTGTTCTATGGACCGGAGCAAGATTTTCCTTGAATAAGCAGAGATGGATGGAAGAAGACTCTGCTTGATAGCCTAGGTTTGTATCCTCGACCGAGAAAATGGTTTCGGTGGTTCCGGACGTGGCATCCCAGGCATGCACCTCGTGTTGCGCCGTGCCAATGATGATCTTCTTCCCCGATCTATCACTGCCCGTAACACCAAGGACTCTGACAACCTGAGGCTCAATACGAATTTCTTCAAGCTCGATAAGAACCTCTCTTGTTGTCTGCGCCGACAAATCGATGCGATAATCCAGGGACCAATCGCCGGAGGTAGAGCCACGCAGCAGCTTCCATATCTCCAACATGCTAGGTGAATCAGCACGAAGGTCGCGGGCCATGCACAGGTGGCCGTCAAGCTCCACCAAATGTGAATTCGTTGATAACGCTATGAATGGCGGCGGCTGGACCCATCCGAAAGCCTCCTCTGTGATGGAGAAGGACATGATGGACATGGTTTCTCCAAGCAATGGAGGGAGGAGCCAGTGCAGAGAACCATTCGCGAACGCCGGCGGCAGCTTGTGGAAACATGCGTGTCCAACGGCAGCTTCAGCATCTTGGGAGGACGGCACTCCTCCGGCAGCAGGCGCCCACCGGTCCCCGCGCCTGCCTCCGAGAGTGTATATCTCGCATTTGGTAAGGAGGCTGCTGTCCCTAAGCCGCCCGTCGTAGCACGAGTGCAGGAACAGCCTGACCACCTTGTACTCGTTGGTCCGCGGATCGAACGCGAGCCCTGCACTCGAGCTCAGCGCGTCGGGGCAAGGCGGCAGCCGCGTGACCGACCTGGTGGCCGCGTTGAGCACGTAGTAGGCCGTCGGGACGGCGTCGTACAGGAGGCTGAGCCCCCGGCACTGCGCGGCCACCGGGCCGACGAAGTTGCCCCGCACATCGTCCAGGGTGAGTAGCACGTCCGCGCTGGGGCCCGACGGCGAGCAGGAATAGATCGCCGTGGAATTGTATCCCGCGGTGGGCGCGACGAAGAGCAGCCTGGGTGGAGCCGACGCCGCGTCGGCGTCGGCGTCGACCTTGGCCATGTGGAGCGTGCAGAACTCGTCGCTGGAGAGGTTCGCCCCCCAGGAGCGGCACACGGCACGGAAGCGGACGAGGGATTTGAGTGGCAGCCGCAGAAGCACCTCAGTCATGATCTCGTCCGGCAGTGATGCCGGCAGCGCGCTGCTGGACGGCATGGTGCCCGTCTCGGGATACTATTACTGGCTGGTGCTTGATGTTGGCGTGCAAATAAGGGAGCCGGGTGGTTGCTATATACTGTAGCAGATGAGAACGGCTTCTTGATCGACTCGGATGAGAAAAAGGAATCGGACAAACACGAGGAGTAGACCATAGCATGGTATACGTTCTCACCATACCAGGTCCGATCTGGTCCCTCCAGTGGTGCACGAATAGGCTGGCACATTAGCACGTACTACAAACCTTTTTTCCCCTAAAAAACCCTTTCTAAATGAAATACCAAAATGAATCATTCTTATTAAAAAAATCATAAACTACTGTAAAAAGGAAAATGCTATAAATCATCTGGCAGATCGCAGCCTGCCGCTTTCTCTGCACGCCACGTGCCCCATGGCCACCACCACTACTTTTTGCAATCGGTCTGTTATTGCAATCTCTCTGATCGCAACAATGGCTCTATTGCACGATCTGGATTCTTAAGACAAGTCGCCTCACCTCGTTGCCAAGCTCCCGTTGAGTCTGCCGCCTCACCTCGCTGCTCCAACTGCACCAAGCTCCCATTGAGTCGCCGCTGACTAGCACGCACGAAGACGAGCTTCTCTAGCAAGCTACATGTTATTGCAAGGCGTGCAACCAGAGAGACCGAGCTCCCTCGTCAAGTTGTCGCCTCCCCGTGCTGCTCCAACCACCGTCACCCTCGTTTGGTGTCGGCAAGCACGCCGACGAGCTTCTCCGACAAGCTGCACACAACTACCACTAGAATGCTCTCTGCAACAAGTCTGATGTTGTAAAAAGTTTTCTGTAACACAAGCTCTGTTACAAAAATTACGGTAGAAAATGGTCAACAACGTTTTCTGCAACACATCCTATGTTGTAAATATTTTCTACAATATTACCTTTGTTGCAAAGTTTTCTGTAACACAAGCTCTGTTGCAAAAATTATGGTAGAAAACGGTCAACAACGTTTTCTGCAACACATCCTCTGTTGTAAATATTTTCTGCAACATCCCTTCGGGGAGGAGTGCCAAACCTTATTTGGCATCAAAAGCGCCACTTCTAGGTGTCTTCGCTAACTGGCACGCACTCCTTCTACATAATGGGCTGACCCATCTTTGTATCGCACTGTGTAGCATAATCCATGGCACAATTTTGGTTTTGTGAAGGTTCTAGAAGCTTTTGTACCAGTTTTTTGCTGTCTTTTGCTCGGGCTTTCTTCCTTTTTTCTTGTTTATTATTTTTTTATCTTTTTAAAGCAGTGAACTTTTTTCCCGAATTCAATATTTTTTTATCAAAATTAGAAAGCTTTAAACTCTGATTTTTTTTCAAATACACAATCTTTTTTAAAATTTACAAAAAATTCTAAAATTCATGAACATTTTATAAGTTCACTAACATTGTTTACTTCGTGAAATTTTGAAATCCATGAATTTATTCAAATTCATGAACATTTGTTTACAAATTTTGAACAGTTTTGGTGAACGAGCCGTGCGGGGTTGGGGGCGCCAGGACTATATCTTACTTATAGCGAGACGTATGCTCGGCTTGCTGAAGGTTTTTTCTTCTTGCTAAAGTATAGGACAGGCCGTTGCGCAACCAAAGTGAACAAGTTGCGCTCGATCCCTTCACTTTGTTTTTTTTCCTGTTTTTTCAGTTTTCTCTATTTCTTCAATGGTTTTCTTTGGCTTTCTTATTTTACATCTCTGGTTTTATTGTTTTCACCGGTTTTCTTCATTTTTACCGGCTTTTGCTTGGTTGTTTTATTTTCTATTTTTTCTTGTGTTTCTTTAATTTTCTTTGTTTTTTCTTTATTTTCCATTTTCTTCACCGGTTTCTTACAGGTTTTTCTTCATTGTTATAAATTTGGTTTTCTTTTCGTTTTTCACTTGTTATCTTTCGTTCTTTATTATACTTTGGTTTTCTTTATTTCTTTTTTAGTTTTTTGCCTTCTTTTTTTCATAAAAGAAAATCAGCACATGTTAACTTTTTCTCAGAATACATTCAATATGTTTTGTGTAGTACATCAGAAACGTTTATTATATACTCCCTCCATAAACAAATATAAGAGTGTTCAGATCACTATTTTAGTGATCTAAACACTCTTATATTTCTTTACGGAGGGAGTACACATTAATTTTTTTTGAAATACATGATTTGCATTTTTAGGTCTACTTTTTTCATACACATGGAACATATTTGTTATATATAATACATTTTTCTAATATATGTTAAACATTTAAAAAAATATATTAATTTTTTAGTATATGGTCAACATTTTTTCATACACATTGTTTTACTATTTTTTAAATACTTGATCTGTATTTTTTAAATACACGATTAATATTTTTTAATACATGGTCAACATTTTTATACATATTTAAAATTTTAAATACAAGATTAATACAAAAGTTTTAATGAATTTTCAACATTTTTTGTATACACATTTAACATTTTCAAATACTTGGCTAACATTTTTTGAATGCATGGTCAACATCTTTTGAATACATATTGAAAAGCTGAAAAAACGTGTCAAAATATAATTTAAAAGGTGTCCAAGACGGGTATGGGTTACCAGTGGGTATTACCCACACACGGTCGGGTACGGTTATGGGAAAGATATGAAACCCCGGGTGCGGGTACGGATTTGGACGAAAAAATTTGGGATGGGAGCATGTTTAGTTTTTTTTTCTTCAGAAACACAGTACATATATTCATCTCTATGAACGTACGAACACACGCCCTATCTCTATAAGCATCTCTGAGAAACCGAGCAGTTGTGTCCTAGATTAATGAGGTCATCAAGACACCTCGCTCGATGAAAACATGGTCTCCCACAGAAATAATATTCCACTTTTATAAGCCCCAAATCTGCATTTAATCCCGGATGGACTGACAGTATCACTGCCCTCGTGCCATTTAACCACAAGTTGGTTCTCTTTGCTGAATGCTGAAGTTGGACACCATGTCGAGATCTGCACCTGCCTATTTGTTTACTGCCCACTATCGCTCAACTCCGCAACCAAATTCGACGTGCAACTGGGCAATAAGGGCACCCCCGATCCAAAACTGCAGTCGAGTGCAAAGCGACAGTGCATGGCTTTTAAGACCTTATCCTCGAATCTCTTGTTTAAGATAGACGCCCGCGTGCACGCATGCTCTGTACTTATTGTAGATCAGATCAGAGCAGAGTGCTCGTTGGTAGTAGTACTACTATTGGACACCAACACGCGCACTGCACGTGCGTTCACGCGAACCACAGTAAACTGCAGTCATCGTGCCCCGAGCTCGAGCTCGCAAGCTTCACGTGCTCCAGCCGGTTAACAATCTCCTCCGGCAGTCCGGCTGTTTAACAATTCCACCCGGATCACGATGCGGAGACGGGATTAACTAGCCCGTGGGCGGCTGTATAAACGAGTAGGTGTGCGGCACAGGCATGAGTGCACAGGAAGCAAACGCGAGTGCGCACAGAGCACAGTACCGCAGCTGCAGCACGCAAAGAGAGCCGAGCTAGGGACAGCAGGGATGGGGTTCCTCCTGCTGCTTTACGTCCTCCTGGTCGCCGCCGCCGCGGCGAGAGCTCCGGCGGTGCGGGCGTGGGGCGAGGAGGGCCACTTCATGACCTGCAAGATCGCCGAGGTACGTGCGTCACCCACCCGACCTGCACCAGCGCCAGCTTCCAGCTCGAGTGGTCAATGGTCGGTCCCATCTGATTTTTCTTGGGTGAACTGAATAATGGCGGGGCTGAGATCGATTCCCCGTGCAGGGCTTCCTGACGAGCGAGGCGTCGGCGGCGGTGAAGGAGCTCCTGCCGGAGTGGGCCAACGGCGAGCTCGCGGCGGCGTGCTCGTGGCCGGACGCCGTGCGGCGCCAAATGCCGTGGTCCAGCTCCCTGCACTTCGCCGACACCCCCGGTGACTGCAAGTTCAGCTACGCCAGTATGTGCTCGCTCCTCTCCTCCCTACTGTCCTACATAGATACTCTGAAGTCTGAACCCTTTCCCATCCACTCCCATAAGCTTGTGTTGACATTGATCCAGACCTTGCAAGTAATTCCTACATACTGGTTCTTGATCGACTCGCAAGTAGTACTGGTTGGTCATTTTTCTTGGTCCACATTCATACTTGTTTGAAGAAAATTTCTGTAAATGTTTTATACCCGCACGAATCGAATCTCATTTGTATGAACTGAATTAGTTGAGTGTCAATTTTGAAATAGTTAGCACCAGTACTCCCTCCATAAAGAAATATAAAAGCATTTAGATCACTATTTACGGAGGGAGTACTTCTTAGTCAAACTGCAAAACCGAATCTGGTTTCGCGGCCTTTGACCACCGGCTCCAGAGCTCAAGAGTGTGCGCCTGACGTGCAGTTACGGAAGAGTGCTAATTTGTTGAACGGGACGCGCCACTGATATACCCTTTTTATCTGAACTGAGCAGGGGACTGCCACGGCACCAAAGGGGAGAAGGACATGTGCGTCGTCGGAGGCATCAACAACTACACCGCCGCGCTGCAGGACTCCTCAAGCCCATGTATGTAACCGTCGTCGGATTATACGTATGTGCTGATAGAGCACATGACAACTTAGTTTCCTGACAGTATGGTATGGCTAATCAGATAATCGGACGGAGAGCTTGCTGTTCCTGTCGCACTTCCTGGGCGACATCCACCAGCCCATGCACTGCGCCCGCATCGCCGACCTCGGCGGCAACACCATCGTCGTCCACTGGTACAACACGACCAAGACCAACCTTCATAAGGTACGTACGCCACCGCTCCGCAGTGCAATCAACCAGCGCTCAGTTGGAGCCACGCATTGCTCTTCTCTGCTGTTCCCCTGTCTAACATAGCATGGTTCAGGTGTGGGATGTGAACGTCATCCAAACAGCCCTCAACAGGTTCTACAAGGACGACCTCAGCACCATGATCAACGCCATCAAGCTCAACCTTACCGTAAGCTTATCAATCACTTCAGGCTTCATCTTTAGCCAACCTTGAGCTTTGATCGAGTTCTTGAGTTTCTTTTCTTTTTCTCGTACAGAACGAGTGGTGTAAAGAAGAGAACCAGTGGGCGGCGTGCTATACTCGAACGACGACTTGTGCTGACAAGTAACTAAGCTCATCATAGCAATCTGCCTGAATCTAATTTGAGCAGCAGCTCTGAATCTTCAGAAGCTGACGGATGGAAGCTAATGTTTGCAGATATGCCGAGGAGAGCGCGGAGCTGTCGTGCCCCGCGTACGTGGGCGCTGAGCAAGGATCCAACTTGGAAGGTAACAAGTGATGAACAATTTGTGATTTGTATGGAAGAAGTGTGGTCGATCAGTCGTCTTGGGATTAAACTGCCTATGCATGCAGATGAGTACTTCTTCAAAGCGCTGCCGATCGTTGAGAAGAGGATTGCCCAGGGAGGCGTCAGGCTGGGGGCGATCCTCAACCAGATCTTCAGTGGGAAGAGCAACAGCAGGATTCAGAGCAGCTAAGGTCCATTAGACGAAACTAACGAAGGGGGGCGTGCAAGGGGTTAGCCCGCGTTATGAATAATAATAGGATTATCATGTTCGTCTGGCCATGCCGACTTCATACTGTGTAAGTGAGTTGGTCAGTGGGTACTTTTTGTGATCAAAACCAGTACTTCCTGAACGTGATGAAGTAAATTAATTAGTGCTAGAGGTTACTAGTGACAGCGAATATGTGTACTAAATTACAGTTACAACACACTGCAACAAGCACCTGGAGGAACACATACAAGCGTGTGTGACAAGGTAGATCGGCGGCGGCGCCAGCGGGAGGTCTACCGTGCCTCCATGGTCCTAAGACGAGAGGAGACGAGATAGATCCACCACGCCTCCATGGTACAAGGGGCCGGAATCCACCTCGCTCCATGGTCCTAAGACCACAAGAGACGAGGTAGATCGGCAGCGCCGCCGGCGGGAGGCATGAAAAATCCTAAAGCTTGGGTGCCCTTGTGTAGTTCGACGACCAAAAAGTAGCAACCCGTGCAGTGTCGGGTTTGAAAATGTGCAAACTACTAAATTGCACGATGAAAAATTGAATGCAATTTCATGCTTCATAATGTGCAGGCCAGCCAATTTGACATTCTAAGCCTAGAATTGCAAAACCGGAAATGTGCAAACCTGGGCTGTAGACAGCCGCGATTGCACATTTCAATCTCGATGAGCTACAACCTAGCTAAAAAGCAAACATAAACACCAAACTAAAACCAGCGGGGCCTGGACACGCTTGGGGCTTTTTGATTTTTTGCCACAACTTTCTTTGGGCTTTAACAATTTGCCACCCTTTAGATTGTAATTGATCCATTGCCATCTTTTACATTGAACTTTGCTATTTTGCCCTCTGTGAGATGGATCCTGCAACAAATGTCCAACATACCCTTTTCCCTGGATTGACCACGAACTGGGAGGTCTCGATCTCTGGTCGTTCCCCTTCCTCTCGCCCGCAAGAACTCGCGAAGACGACAGCGACGGCGAGTTGCGGTCGGGGCTTCTCGACGGCGGCGACGACTTGCACTTGGTGGTCCTCCACGCCGGCGGCCGGATCCAGCCCAGGAAGGTGTTGCCCTCTCTCTCTCGCCCCCTCCCTCCCGTCCCCTAGGGTTACGCGACTCGGGCCCGGGCTTGGCCGCCGGCCGCCGAGTGCACTGCTCCCGCTGCTGCTTGTGCTGCCGCTGCGGGGGCTGCTTGAGCCGCTGCTTGTGCGCCGCCGCCGCTGCTTGTAAGATCTTGCCCGGCGAGGAGCAGCAAGGGTCGGCGAGGAGCAGCAGGAAGGTGCAGGAGAGAGTGCAGCACGAGTTCATCCCTCCCCTGTATTATGTTTGGGTCAAACAATGTACAAGGGCATACTAATCCTTTATTTTCTTCACTTATGTTGTCTATTATTTTCAAAGTTTGTTTTTGTGTTGAAAAGTGGCAAAAGATCAAAGTCCAAACAAAAAAGTGTCATCAGATCAATTACAAAGTAAAAGATGGTAAATTACCAAAGTCCAAGAAAAGTGGTGGCAAATAATCAAATCCCCCACACGCTTGAGGCCACTGTGGACGCGCTTCAGAGCGTCGCTCGACGTTTTGCCCCCCACGGCCCCACCCCCGGTGAGCTAGCGTCGCGTTGCTCCTTTTATCCGTTTGCAAGATGCTCTTTTCCTTTCTTTGGGGCTTGTTGTGTTGTACTCCAAGCAAACTTTCTATATCAGATTTCTACTTTGACTTGACTAGATTAATCTTGAACTATTGGACATACTAGTAAGCGTGCACGTGTGAATCGTAGAAATAAAATTCTTAAGTCATCCTAGTTAAGATATAATTATCTCGTATCGAACATGCACACAATGGATTTCTCAAGCAGACAACCATACAGAATTAACAAAACCCATTAATTCAACAGTACCTTAGGCAAACTACAAGTCAGACCAGAGATGTACAGCAGAACCAACTCCAACTCTGCCTAACGACCGGCAAAGGTATTCTACAATATAATGGTTACAGAATCACAATAATCACCAAAAGAGAGTGGAAAGCATGGACACATTGGGTACTATTTTCTCAAAACTAGGTGTAATATTACACCTAGTTTCTGGTTCTGCATATGTTGCATGTGTCCATGGACTGAAAGCAAATAGACAAAGCTAAGGAACTAAACATATTGTGACATGTAACACCGTTGGTAAACTCATCGTGTTAGGTTGCATATACTAATGTTAGAATTGACACAATATATATAACTCAATACAAATTACAGCTTCAACAGAATCAGTGGTGAGAGAACTAAATCAATAAGTATTCTGCTCTCTTTCTGTACAAGTACTAAATCAATAGTATAGATGGCATGTGCCTGCCAACTATCCATTCACCTCTGAAAGAGTGTCTCTCTGAATTAATGTGCTTGCCGAAAAACGTGTGAAAATTCAGGATATGTCTGTTAGTATTCAGTAATGAGCAATGCTACACCTACGTAGCAATCAAACGTAAAGTAATGTAAGGGCATGTATAATGATTGATAAGATAGTCTCATCTTAAATCTTGCATGTACTTTAGAGATGATAAAAAAAATGTCTACAATGGGTTATCTCTTAGCCTTATCTTCAATAACTAGATATACCTAAAAACATGGTAAGACATATTGTGATAAGAGATCATCTCTTGTCGAGAAAAGCAGTTCTTCCATGCACGGGAGGTCCCATGCGTAGATCAACCGTCGACTTGGTTTGAGATTAGGAGGCATGCAAACTGACTAGTAGTATTTTTTATTAAATGCTGTACTAACTTCTCAACATTCTTTCTCATCCTTTTTCCTCTCACACGGCATGCACACAGAGTGAGTTATCTCCCACTCAACAATACATGCATTTTATTTTCAATCCTAAACTTGGAACAGCTATACATGATAAAATAAATCAAAGAAAATAGTCCATTTGAACATGGATCTTCCTTTCGATTATATCTTCGAAACAAGCCCAATATTGAATATGTTTCGACAAATTTAAACATGATTAAATTTGTATGAGATGTTCAAAACCATGATAAGCATAACAGAACATTAGTATTCTCATATTACAAAAAATCAAATTTACAGGATACATGTTTGACGGTGCAGTATGAAACATGATGAACCTCTAAAAAAGTAATGTCCATATAAAAATAATACATTTGAGTGTTTAAATAAATAATATTAAAAAAATCTGTAGACTATTGTTTTGAAGATCTTATTGAATAAAAACAATTGTTCCAACAAAATATAAATTAAAATTTAGATGGGGCTGACTTCCTGAGAAATCTGACTTCGTTCTTGAAACTAGGGAACATCACGTGATGAAATGTTAGGAGAGAGAAAGCACTGTGTCTGGTGTCAGCGATGCATCAATAACTAAATAGTATATTTAATTGATTTACATATTCTGCTGGCACACATCCCAACACAACAATGGAACCGTGGATACATGCACGGTAGAAAAACCAGTCTCATCTCTTGTCTTCTCTTAAATAAGAGAAGACAAACCTTTTCTTATGATTTCTCTCTCCTCCACCTCATCATTTATCCTATGTGGCATTGCTAAGATAGAACCATTGTACATGCCCTAATGGCTTAGGTGGCTTTTTTCAGTTGAACGAAATTATGAGAAAGGCCCCACCCAGTTATTTCTGTTATTCAGTATATTTCTGTTATTCATTAGTAATAGGCAGTGGGCATTACAAAGAGAGCAGAAACATCTCTCAAACAGATACTACTGCTCTGGCGATTCTCTTGAGGCGTGTTTGGTTGCCCGCATGCAGCCCAACCAGGCCCGCGCAGGATGTGCACGGCCTGTTTGGTAGCCCACATACACTATTGGGCCTGCATCGCATGCTTCTTAAAGCACCTCAGGGCCTGGCTCATTGAGAACGCACGAATCGGCAGTTTCTCCAGGGCCAGGCCCGAGCGGTGCATGTGGGCGGGCGCGGCTGCACACGCGCGGCCACCCTCGAGAAGCCGCGTTGCTTCTCGAAGCACCGACAGTTATTAGCCTCACCGCCCCTCACCGCTCTCTCTCCCCACTCTTCCCCACTCTCCCAACTCTCACCGGCGGCGGCGGATCGGAGCAGAGGAAGAAGACCACCGGACTCCATCACCGGCGGCGGCGGATCGGAGCAGAGGAAGAAGATCACCGGACTCCATCAATGGCGGTAAGCACTTCTCTCTCTTCGACAGGCACGCTAGATTCGATCCACGGTGGTAGATTCGATCTACGGCGGAGGGGAATGGGGAATAGAGGTAGATAAGCATAGGGGTAGTTCATACTAGTTCATAGCAGTTCATACGAGTTCATACATGCAAGATCGGAATGCATAAGGTAGATTTAGGGATTGGGGGATAGGGGAATAGGGGGAAAGGGGGTACACAACGGACACCGGCTGACCGCGGCGGCCGTCACCGACGTGCGGAGCGGCTGGTCGAGCCGCTGACCTTCATCTTCTTCTTCATCGCCGTGTGGGCCGGTGGTTCGTCCTCGTCGTCCTCGGCGGAGTCGAGGTCGATCTGCCAGGTAGGACGGACTGGCTCCGGCGCCCTAGCTGGCATGTGCACTGCCTCTTCTTCCTCCTCCTTAGGCTCCCACGATGACCGCCGGCGGCGCGATAGCCGTCTCCCAGTACACTGCGGCATGGCGGTCATTAGGAACCCAGTAGGTCTTGTACTTGCACCACTTCTTCCTCTGTTTAGGGTCGTCGGAGATGGCCTGATTCATGGCCCAGTGAATGATGTCAACTGCCATTGCGCCCTTCGCTGGGTCAGGAATCAACGTCTTCAGCTCTTCTTTAGTGGCATTCATGAGCACAGCATTAGATTCGCTCTGCATGTCCGACATGGAGCCGAAGTTTGAGCACACCTCCATGGTGTTCTCGAACTTGGTCCGGTCACCAGCCGTCCACCCGAGGAAGAAGGTGATACGTCCATTTTGCATCATGCTTTTATATCGATATTTATTGCATTATGGACTGTTATTTCACTTTATGTCACAATACTTATGGCTATTCTCTCTTATTTTACAAGGTTTACAAAAGGAGGGAGAATGCCGGCAGCTGGAATTCTAGGCTGGAAAAGGAGCAAATATTAGAGACCTATTCTGCGCAACTCCAAAAGTCCTGAAACTCCATGGAACATCTTAAAATAAATAACAAAAAATCCACGCCAAAGATGAAGGCCAGGGGGCCCACACCCTGCTCACGAGGGTGGGGCGCGCCCCCCTACCTCGTGGGCCCCCTGGTGGCTCTCCGACGTCCATCTTCTCCTATGTGAAGTCTTTCGATGAGAAAAAAAATCAGAAGGAACTTTTCGGGACGAGACTCCGCCGCCACGAGGCGGAACCTTGGCGGAACCAATCTAGAGCTCCGGCAGAGCTGTTCTGCCGGGGATACTTCCCTCCGGGAGGGGGAAATCATCACCATCTTCATCACCAACGCTCCTCTCATCGGAAAAGGGCAATCTCCATCAAATCTTCACCAGCACCATCTCATCTCCAAACCCTAGTTCATCTCTTGTATCCAATTCTTGTCTCAAAGTCCAGGATTGGTGCTAGTAGGTTGCTAGTAGTGTTGATTACTTCTTGTAGTTGATGCTAGTTGGTTTATTTGGTGGAATATCATATGTTCAGATCCTATATGCATATTATTACTCCTCTGATTATGAATATGAATATGCTTTGTGAGTAATTACATTTGTTCCTGAGGACAAGGGAGAAGTCTTGCTATTAGTAGTCATGTGAATTTGGTATTCATTTGATATTTTGATAAGATGTATGTTGTCTAGCCTCTAGTGGTGTTATGTGAACGTCGACTACATAACACTTCACCATTATTTGGGCCTAGAGGAAGGCATTGGGAAGTAATAAGTAGATGATGGGTTGCTAGAGTGACAGAAGCTTAAACCCTAGTTTATGCGTTGCTTCGTAAGGGGCTGATTTGGATCCACATGTTTCATGCTATGGTTAGGTTTACCTTAATACTTTTGTTGTAGTTGCGGATGCTTGAAATAGAGGTGTAACACCCCCTGTATCATGCTACAGTAATCTCATGCCTGATGATGCCATGTCTTCATAATGAAGTTGCTACCTCACTTTTTTCAAACCAAACTCAAATTCAAATTCAAAATGCAAGTCAAATATTTATTTCTTCAAGCAGCAAAACAAAAATGTTCACATTGTCCTATAATGTCAGGACCCCGATTCCAAGTCACATCGATCTAGCCGGTAACACCTCATATCACTTTGCGGCCTCACGCACGGTATTCCCACGGGTGTCGCCTTACCATGGCCCGGGACCGTTTGCGCCTTTTGGCTCACGTATATGATAGTGTCGCTAGCATCCATATGACAGAGAACCCGGGCTGACATGGCTAGTCGTGAACCCAAAGCGGCACTAACCTATGGGGACAGGCATACATGAATCACATCGAGCGTGTCGGTCAGCAGCGTGTGAATCCAGGCTGTAGCACTGGGCTAACAGGACTCCGGGAACCCGGGCTGTAGCAGGCTAGGCAGGACTCCGGATGTCACCGTGTGACATTTCCCCGAAGGGACAGACAAAGGAACGAAGTGAAACACATGCCGGCCAGTCAAGTGTCCTGAGCAGTAGTGCTGGGCTAACAGGACTCCGGTGAACCGGGCTGTAGCGGACTACTATGGCTCATGGAAGCACTAGACTACATTTCCCCATAAGAGAGGATGCCAAGGATAAACAACTAGATTGTCGGATCCCACACATACCAAGCATTTCAATCATACACACAATATGCTCGATACGTGTAAATACAACATGGCATCACAACATAACTCTACAACTCAAGTATTTATTCATTAGGCTCCGAGGAGCGAGATATTACAAACATGGGTCTCATGACCCAACAATCATAGCATACAAATCAAAGCACATGCGGAAGCTTAACATGTCTGAGTACAGACATCTACAAATGAAAAAGGCTGAGAAGGCTGGCTATCTACCAGATCCTGCCGAGGGCACAAGATCGTAGCTGAGGTATCAAGCTAAATGTCGAAGTCCACGCGAAACTACTAGCGAGACTGAAATCTCTCTGCAAAACATAAATTAAGCAAACGTGAGTACAAATGTACCCAGCAAGACTTACATCAGAACTATCTACATATGCATCAGTATCAATAAAGGGGGTGGTGGAGTTTAACTGCAGCAAGCCAGCTTTGACTCAGTGGCTAACCTGAACTACGACTGCAAGCAACTCTTTTGAGGTGGCGCACACGAGTCCACATATTCAGCATTCAATACACCACTATGGATCCGCTCCCGTCTCCCTACGGGAAGGCCATCCATAGCACTCACACTTATCTTGCGAGTTTAGGGTATCCACTTTCACTTGTCTATGAACTGTTATAGGCAACCCAGAAGTCCATTACCGCGGACACGGCTATTCGAATAGATGATGATAACCCTGCAGGGGTGTACTTCTTCACACACGCTCTCACCACTTACCGCCGTTTACACGACATGTACTCGGCAACCTTCAAGCGGAAGCCCAACGAGGGTGTCGGCCACGGCCTACCTAAACACTCAAGTCTCTAGTCCAGGTTTATCGCCTATCCAGGTTCCATCCACAGGGAGTCCGACCGAGGTTTCCACATACGGCCCCGGACGATGTGTACAGGGTTTCGAGACACCAAACGGGCGCCCGGCATACCCGGACACGGTGTATCTACCGCATCATAGCCCACCCCTAGGGTCAGCGCTACGCACGGCCGCCAACACATATCCTATAAACACCAGAAACTAGTTGCAACTCCTGGACAGAGGACAAGGGTGATCAAGAAGCCAGGAGGGTCCATTGGTTTCGGGCCCAATGCGTGGTAGTAACTGTTTCATGGATCACAAACACAGAACTCAGTTCCTAAGAACGGTTCCAATGAGACAACCCACCATGTACTCCTACATGGCCTCTCACCGCTACCTTAACCAAATCGTGTTCACACACTTAGCTCACACACTGTAGGACATGTTTACACACCTCCGGTTCATCCCCAATGAATCAGACCTGACACAACTCTATGCAATAGCAGGCATGAAAAACAAGCATGAATGAGTAGGCACATCAAGGCTCAAACAACTCCTACTCATACTAGTGGGTTTCATCTATTTACTGTGGCAATGACAGGTCATGCAGAGGATAAGGGGCTCAACTACCGCAGCAAGTAACAGTTGAACCATTGTTGTCCTAATGCAGTGAAAGAGAGCAGGAGCGAGAGAGTGGGATTGTATCGGAATGAACAAAGGGGTTTTGCTTGCCTGGCACTTCTGAAGATAATATAGCTCTTCATCGGTGTCATCGATCACGTCGTCGGAAACATCGTCGTCTGAGAGGGGACGGTTACCAGCAAACAGGGAAGGACACAATCAATGCCATGCAACAATATGATGCATGAATGTGACATGGCAATATGCTGTTGATTGGCCTAATGCAACTAGCAACAAGTTAAATGGAGTTGGTTTGAACACTAGATTCAAATTCAAACTCCATATGTGCTTTATTAAATGCCATTTATTTGTTTTGTCCAAAACAGGGGACAAACATTGTTCAAACATGCATGAAAATGCCATAAACAGATTCCTTGAATTTTTCTGATAATTTTTCATATATAAATTATTTCATTCTGAGTTATAGATTATTTTCTATGATTTTTAGAAGTTTTAGGAATTTTCTGAAATAAATAAATCATTTAGATTTATTTAAAATACAGAAAAGGTTTTACTGCGTCAGCATGACGTAAGAGTGACGTCAGCAGGTCAACTGTGGCTGGCCAGGTCAAACCTGACCAGTGGGACCCACTGGTCAGTAGTTAGTTAACTAACTAAAGTTAGTTTGTGTTAAACTAATACTAATCCTAGTTTAGTTAGTGGCCTGGGGCCCACATGTCAGTGAGTTAGGGGAAAGTCAAACCCCGGTCAAGCTGGGTCAAACCCGCCGGACCAGGTCAACGGCTCGTCGCCGGCGACGACAGAGACGGCGGAGGGCTTCGGGAATCGCCCACAGGCGACCAAATCGACCGCGGTTTGGTCCTACGCGTAGCTGGGGCTCGTGCGCATCTAGTAGGGCAAGTGGGAGGAGCTGGGGTGGAGCGAGCTCACCGGAATCGAGCTCGTGGCGGCGGCCGGAGTACGGGTGCACTCGGGAGCGGGGCTACGGTGCCCGTGGGTGGCATGCTCGGCTCCTACGACACCTACGCGGCGCGGTGAGCACGTGGGTGTGCTCGGTTGGAGGTTGCGGCGGCTGTGGCCACGGCGGCGAGAGGCTCGGTCTCCGGCGAAAACACGGCTAGAGGAAGGGTTGGAGAGGGAAAACAAGGGGGAAACGACGGAGGCTCACAGAGGGGTCGAACGGAGTCGAAGTCGGGGCCGGGGAAGCACGGACGGCGGCGAATCGAAGACGAGGTCGCCGGCGGCCGAAGGTTGAAGAAGAGCTCGAAGGCGATGCTGCAGGGCTTCCGGCGGGGCGTGGTTCGGTGAGGGGGTCGAGGACGACGTCGCGGAACTCGTGGGCAGAACAGAGGGGCGAGGGGGTAGCTGTGGCCGTGGTGGTTCTCGTCGGCGGCGGCGGCCGCGTTCGATGGTGCGAGGGAGAGAGCCAGAGAAGGGGGAGGAGCACGGGAGAGAGTGAGAGAGGGACCCGGGAGGCTGCGTGGCGTCCCCAAGGCGTCGAGGGGGAAAGCGGCAAGCAGGAGGTGGCCGGGCGCGCGCGTGCGTGCCGCGGGCACACGCCCTCGTGCCTACTAGCACGAGGTTGAAGACAGGGGAGGAGTTGGGCTGGGCTGGCTGCAGTGTTGGGCCACACAGCTGGGCTGCAGGTAAGCCAGGTAAGTTTCTCCTTTCTCTATTTTATTTCCTGTTTTATATTTTTCTGCAACTTTGTGGCTTTCTAAAAATGCTTAGGCACTTTCAAAAATCACCAAACTGCTCATGCCCACTGTTTAGCATATAACCAACATGGAACATTTCAGTTTAGGATTATTTGGACATCTAAAATATTCTATAGCATTTAAATGCCCAAATGCAAATAGAGTATGATTTAATTCAGTGACCCTATGATGTCCTAGAAATATGTGCACCATTTCTGTCAGAGGTTTAAGACCAAGGCAAAGATGATGAACATTTTAGAAGGGCATTTCAGGTTCATTGAAAAATATTTTAGTAAATCCTAGTTGGATTAATGGGGTGCTGGGGGTTCTGTCATCCCTATTTCAATTTTCTGAGTAAAGTAGACATGATGCAACACCATATGTTAGCACTAGGAATTACCAGAACTTGGGATGTGACATATAAATTCCCCTGACCTTTGTCATTTTGGAACCAACCTCTTTTGGATTCCCAAAGGCCCTTGGAAATTTATTTAGTGGTCTGCCAACATTTAGAATTGGTCTTTTCAATTTCTAAAAATGGTTAGACAACTCCTTTTGGCCTCAAACTTTTTATGACTCCTAGAAATAATGTGCTTGAGCTTTGTGCCAAGTTTCTTGTTCACCAAAATTCATTTGCTACTTAATCTAAATGCAAAACAGAGGAGAAATAAATAAATAGAAGAGGAAAAGGAAAATGACTAGTGCTGCAGTGCACTTATGGTCTGTTGACAATAGGCGGCCCAGCCCACACCGGCTCCTTCCTTTTCCTGTTCATCAGAGGCGGGGTGAACGCCTGCACGCCGTCCATGGCGCCGCTGGGCACGCGTCGGCCATCCGACCCCTCGTGGCAGATAAGGCTACCCCGCGGCCTCCCCCAAACCCTAGCCAGCCCCCTCGCTCATTCCCCTCTTTCCCCCGCTCCCTTTTCTCGATCTGGACCAGCGCCAGAGCGCTGCCGTGGCTGCGCCGCTGCCATTCGCGTAGCCGCCGGCCTCCTCTCGCCTCGCTATCGAGTCCACGAGCTCCGTCCGCCGCCGCTACGTCGTCCTCGACCACGAGACCGAGTCGGGGATCAATGCATCGCCGCCACGCCTCGCCTTGTTCTTCCTCGGCTACGGCACACTTCGGCGATGGATTCGACAACCTCAAGCCTCCCCCGAGCTGCCTTTTGCACACCTACAGGCTCCCGGTGAGCCGCGCGTCCCCTTCCCTCTTTCTCCTCTGCTCCCCTTGCCGTAGCCGTCGTGTACAGCAGCCGCCCGAGCACGCCTCCGAACACGCCCGCACTCTCACGTTTGCGTCGCCCTTTCCCGCTTGCTCCCGTTGCTCTGCTCTGCTACTAGTGCTGCTGCTATTGCGGCCTGCCTCCTGCCGCCCGCCCACCGTCGTGGCCAACCTCGCTCGGGCCCGCCTTGGCCGGCCCCCGCTGCTCCCTCGCCGACCTGGTTGTCGGCCCGCGCGCTCGCGTCCTCGTGCTGCAGCCCCACTGCGCTCCTCCTTGCCCCCTTCGTCGCGCGCCGTCGCCCGCGCCGGCAACAGCCCGCTCGCCCCGCGACCCACCGCTCACCGCGCGCGACGCCCTGCCTCTGCTCCGCAGACCTCCTCTCCTGCCGCGCCTACGCTCGCCGTCGCCGCTGCGCGCACCTCCTCTAACCGCGCGTGCCGCCCCGTTTTCGCCCGCTGCCGTTGCGCTTTCCCCCCCTCCGCGCAACTGCCGCGCCCAGCGCTGCCTCCCCACCCCGGTGCCGCTGCAGCCGTGCCGCCGCATCGCCCGCTGCTCCGTCGCAGCTGCCCGCGCGCCGCCGCTTCTGCATCCCCTGCCGCCCGCTGACTGCTTCTTGCTGCTGCACTTGCGCCCCGCGCCGCCCCCTCTGCTCGCCGCTGCCGGGGCAGTTCCTGCCGGCCCGCGTGTCCGCCGGGGGTGCCTTGCCACTCCGCGCCGGCCAACCCGCTGCCCTGCGGCCATCGCCCGGGTCCGCCTCGACGGGTACCCTTGCTCGCGCCCAATAGCCCGCTCTAGTGGCCTTTGTTTCACTGGCAGTTGGGGCACTCCCCTGTAAAAAAACGAAAATAAAATAATTTATTAAAAAATAATTGTAAAACAATAATTAATAATTAAATTAAATAAGTAATTAGTTAATTAATTAAGTGATTAATTAACTTAATTAACTCTGTTTAATACCTAATTAACTTGATTAGTTAATTAAGACTATTAGTTAGTTGTTAGTCTATGACAGAACGGCCCCACACGTCAGGGTTGACTTAGGTCAACTCTGTTGGTTGCTGAAGTCAGGATGATGTCTTGCTGACATAGTTTTTTTTAATTTAATAATAATTTCAGAATATTGTATAAACGTTGGAAATTCGTAGGAAATAATCCGTAGCTCGGATGAAAATGTTTTCTACATGAAAGTTGCTCACAAAAATCCAACGAATCCGAATACGCGGTCCGTTCATCTGTCACATGCCCCTAGCATGCTGAACATGGAACATTCCCTCTCTGGTCATCTGTATGACACAGGTCCGGAACCAGGAAATCATTCCCGGTTGAATTCCCCCTTCACCTTTATCATGTAGCCATACGTTAGGTCACACCCGACACCGCTTTTTGACACGTTATGCTTTGGGATGCTTTGTCTGCTTTATATTCATTGTTTCTTCTGACCTTTGTCATGTTGGAACCAACCACTTTTGGATTCCCAAATGCCCTTGGAAATTTATTTAGTGGTCTGCCAACATTTAAAATTGGCCTTTTCAATTTCTAAAAATGGTTAGACAACTCCTTTTGGCCTCAAACTTTTTGTGACTCCTAGAAATAATGTGCTTGAGCTTTGTGCCAAGTTTCTTATTCACCAAAATTCATTTGCTACTTAATCTAAATGCAAAACAGAGGAGAAATAAATAAATAGAAGAGGAAAAGGAAAATGAGTAGTGCTGCGGTGCACTTATGGCTTGTTGACAATAGGCGGCCCAGCCCACACCGGCTCCTTCCTTTTCCTGTTCATCAGAGGAGGGGTGAACGCCTGCACGCCGTCCATGGCGCCGCTGGGCACGCGTCGGCCATCCGACCCCTCGCGGCGGATAAGGCTACCCCGCGGCCTCCCCCAAACCCTAGCCAGCCCCCTCGCTCATTCCCCTCTTTCCCCCGCTCCTTTTTGTCGATCTGGACCAGCGCCCGAGCGCTGCCGTGGCTGCGCCGCCGCCATTCGCGTAGCCGCCGGACTCCTCTCGCCTCGCTATCGAGTCCACGAGCTCCGTCCACCGCCGCTACGTCGTCCTCGACCACGAGATCGAGTCGGGGATCAATGCATCGCCGCCACGCCTCGCCTTGTTCTTCCTCGGCTCCGGCGCACTTCAGCGATGGATTCGACGACCACAAGCCTCCCCCGAGCCGCCTTTTGCACACCTACAGGCTCCCGGTGAGCCGCGCGTCCCCTTCCCTCTTTCTCCTCTGCTCCCCTTGCCGTAGCCGCCGTGTACAGCAGCCGCCCGAGCACGCCTCCGAACACGCCCGCGCTCGCACGTTTGCGTCGCCCTTTCCCGCTTGCTCCCGCTGCTCTGCTCTGCTACTGGTGCTGCTGCTATAGCCGCCTGCCGCCCACCCATCGTCGTGGCCGACCTCGCTCGGGCCGCGCCTTGGCCGGCCCCCGCTTCTCCCTCGCCGACCTGGTTGTCGGCCCGCGCGCTCGCGTCCTCCTGCTGCAGCCCCACCGCGCTCCTCCTTGCCCCCTTCGTCGCGCGCCGTCGCCCGCACCGGCAACAGCCCGCTCGCCCCGCGACCCACCGCTCACCGCGGGCGACGCCCCACCTCTGCTCCGCAGACCTCCTCTCCTGCCGTGCCTGCACTCGTCGTCGCCGCTGCGCGCGCCTCCTCTAACCGCGTGTGCCGCCCCGTTTTCGCCCGCTGCCGTTGTGCTTTCCCCCCCTCCGCGCAACTGCCGCGCCCAGCGCTGCCTCCCCACCTCGGCGCCGCTGCGACCGTGTCGCCGCGTCGCCCGCTGCTCCCTCGCAGCTGCCCGCGCGCCGCCGCTTCTGCATCCCCTGCTGCCCGCCGACTGCTGCTTGCTGCTGCACCTGCACCCCGCGCCGCCCCCTCTGCTCGCCGCTGCCGGGGAAGCTCCTGCCGGCCCGCGTGTCCGCCGGGGGCGCCTTGCCACTCCGCGCCGGCCAACCCGCTGCCCTGCGGCCGTCGCCCGGGTCTGCCTCGACGGGCACCCTTGCCCGCGCCCAATAGCCCGCTCTAGTGGCCTTTGTTTCACTGGCAGCTGGGGCCCTCCCCTGTAAAAGAACAACAATAAAATAATTTATTAAAAAATAATTGGAAAACAATAATTAATAGTTAAATTAAATAAGTAATTAGTTAATTAATTAAGTGATTAATTAACTTAATTAACTCTGTTTAAGACCTAATTAACTTGATTAGTTAATTAAGACTATTAGTTAGTTGTTAGTCTATGACAGAACGGCCCCACACGCCAGGGTTGACTTAGGTCAACTCTGTTGGTTGCTGATGTCATGATGATGTCTTGCTGACATAGTTTTTCTTTTTTTTAATTTAATAATAATTTCAGAACATTGTATAAACGTTGGAAATTCATAGGAAATAATCCGTAGCTCGGATGAAAATGTTTTCTACATGAAAGTTGCTCACAAAAATCAACGAATCCGAATACGCGGTCCGTTCATCTGTCACATGCCCCTAGCATGCTGAACATGGAACATTCCCTCTCCGGTCATCTGTATGACACAGGTCGGGAACCGGGAAATCATTCCCGGTTGAATTCCTCCTTCACCTTTATCATGTAGCCATACGTTAGGTCACACCCGGCACCGCTTTTTGACATGTTATGCTTTGGGATGCTTTGTCTGCTTTATATTCATTGTTTCTTCTGACCTTTTTCATGTTGGAACCAACCTCTTTTGGATTCCCAAATGCCCTTGGAAATTTATTTAGTGGTCTGCCAACATTTAAAATTGGCCTTTTCAATTTCTAAAAATGGTTAGACAACTCCTTTTGGCCTCAAACTTTTTGTGACTCCTAGAAATAATGTGCTTGAGCTTTATGCCAAGTTTCTTGTTCACCAAAATTCATTTGCTACTTAATCTAAATGCAAAACAGAGGAGAAATAAATAAATAGAAGAGGAAATGGAAAATGAGTACTGCTGCGGTGCACTTATGGCCTGTTGACAATAGGCGGCCCAGCCCACACCGGCTCCTTCCTTTTCCTGTTCATCAGAGGCGGGGTGAATGCCTGCATGCCGTCGATGGCACCGCTGGGCACGCGTCGGCCATCCGGCGACCCCTCGTGGCGGATAAGGCCACCCCGCGACCTCCCCCAAACCCTAGCCAGCCCCCTCGCCCCTTCCCCTCTTTCCCCCGCTCCCTTTTCTCGATCTGGACCAGCGCCCGAGCGCTGCCGTGGCTGCGCCGCCGCCATTCGCGTAGCCGCCGGCCTCCTCTCGCCTCGCTATCGAGTCTACGAGCTCCGTCCACCGCCGCTACGTCGTCCTCGACCACGAGATCGAGTCGGGGATCAATGCATCGCCACCATGCCTCGCCTTGTTCTTCCTTAGCTCCGGCACACTTCAGCGATGGATTCGACGACCTCAAGCCTCCCCCGAGCCGCCTTTTGCACACCTACAGGCTCCCGGTGAGCCGCGCGTCCCCTTCCCTCTTTCTCCTCTGCTCCCCTTGCCGTAGCCGCCGTGTACAGCAGCCGCCCGAGCACGCCTCCGAACATGCCCGCGCTCGCACAATTGCGTCGCCCTTTCCCGCTTCCTCCCGCTGCTTTGCTCTGCTACTGGTGCTGCTGCTATAGCCGCCTGCCGCCCGCCCATCCTCGTGGCCGACCTCGCTCGGGCCGCGCCTTGGCTGGCCCCCGCTGCTCCCTCGCCGACCTGGTTGTCGGCCCGCGCGCTCGCGTCCTCCTGCTGCAGCCCCACCGCGCTCCTCCTTGCCTCCTTCGTCGCGCGTCGTCGCCCGCACCGGCAACAGCTCGCTTGCCCTGCAACCCACTGCTCACCGCGCGTGACGCCCCGCCTCTGCTCCGCAGACCTCGTCTCCTGCCGCGCCTGCGCTCGCCGTCGCCGCTGCGCGTGCCTCCTCTAACCGCGTGTGCCGCCCCGTTTTCGCTCGCTGCCGTTGCGCTTTCCCCCCCTGCGCGCAACTGTCGCGCCCAGCGCAGCCTCCCCACCTCGGCGCCGCTGCGACCGTGCTGCCGCGTCGCCCGCTGCTCCCTCGCAGCTGCCCGCGCCCCGCCGCTTCTGCATCCCCTGCCGCCCGCCGACTGCTGCACCTGCGCCCCGTGCCGCCCCCTGTGCTCGCCGCTGCCGGGGAAGCTCCTGCCGGCCAGCGTGTCCACCGGGGGCGCCTTGCCACTCCCCACCGGCCAACCCGCTGCCCTGCGGCCGTCGCCCGGGTCCACCTCGACTGGCACCCTTGCCCGCGCCCAATAGCCCGCTCCAGTGGCCTTTGTGCCACTGGTAGCTGGGGCCCTCCCCTGTAAAAAAACGAAAATAAAATGTTTTATTAAAAAAATTGGAAAACAAAAATTAATAATTAAATTAAATAAGTAATTAGTTAATTAATTAAGTGATTAATTAACTTAATTAACTCTGTTTAATACCTAATTAACTTGATTAGTTAATTAAGACTGTTAGTTAGTTGTTAGCCTATGACAGAACGGCCCCACACGTCAGGGTTGACTTAGGTCAACTCTGTTGGTTGCTGATGTCATGATGACGTCTTGCTGACATAGTTTTTCTTTTTGTTAATTTAATAATAATTTCAGAATATTGTTTAAACGTTGGAAATTCGTAGGAAATAATCCGTAGCTTGGATGAAAATGTTTTCTACAATTGTAATTACAACATGACTCCCCCTTGCCCGGTGGTTGCAACATGACTCCCCCTCTCCCACCCCTCTCCCACCTGCTCCACCTCTCACCATGGATCTAGACCTTGATCCATGTCATGGAAGGATTACTCCACTGGGATTTCAAGCCTGGCCAAGCAGTGGCCGATTAGGTACGTCGGCGATTTGGAGAAACGGTGCATTTCTCTCCATCTCGCAAAACCAAGGAATTTTTCTTGGTGGTTTCCTTCTCCTCGGCTTCCTTTCCTCTCTCGGAAGAATCATTGGGTGTGGCTCTTCAGTGTTGCATTGGGGGACATTGTTTGGGATTCAAAGTTACTAAGATCTTTGAGAGGTCATTTCGTTTCTCGGTGGCTGGGAATAAGGTTGGACATTTTATTCATTCCCTGAAAGACCGTATTTGGCCGGATTTTGTTTGCCACTTTCATCTGTTCAATGGTCGTTTCAATGGTTATAAACATTTGGTTTCATATTGGTATGCGGATGAAAGGCTTGATCTTGTTGCTAATCGGAGCCCAATGGTTGTTCGGATTGATCCCTCAGTTTTCACACAAACTACTGGCGTTGCTCCTGTCTCTTCATCCGAGTTATGCAAATTTGGCCTCGTTTTTTTAGCCTCCATGGATTTCAGTAACTCACATAGTCATGAGGCTTCGGGTTCGAAGACACCACTCTCGGTTAGGGTTCACCCGACAGGATCTCCGAGGTCTCCGAAATCATTACCCACATCCAGTCAAGGCCCAAGGAATCCCCAGGAGCATTTACTCTCGATTGGCAATTTTCAATTCCCGTATAATGTCACTTACCCAAAATTGCCTCAATGCTTCCTTTCTTCAGCTTTCAAATATGCTCCGCCGCACACTTCATGGCCGCCTTTATTATCCAAGGCCCACATTGTGGATTTATCGCAGGCAGGTTATATTGACAAGGAAATCAATTATCTGATTGATCGCTAGGCTGCTCTTTGTTCCCGATGCTTACAATGGGGTCACACCAAGTCAGACTGCCCTGCCCGGATTATTTGCATATTTTGTTCGGCCCTAGGGCACAAAGGTTTTAATTGCCCCGCTCGGCCTCGCAGAACTATTGATGGTAATTATCCTATGGACCCAGGCTCTTCTCTTTCAGTCAAATCAACTCAGCCTGCGCAGGAAATCAATTTTCCTTCCAGCATGCTACCTTGCCCTTTCAAGCCCCCCCCCCCCGAGCCGACCTCTGTCCACCGTCCGATGTGAATCGTGTGGTCGCTATGGCCACGTGGCGCACTCTTGCTGGCAGCGCCATTGGGCTCTGCGTTGGCAATGGCGAGCAAAAACCCTCCCCACGCTTGACGCCCCGCATTCCCCTCCATTGCCATCCTCGCCCGTCCCGCTTCCCAATGCTGCAGAGTGCTCTGCTCTAGCAATATCACCTACCCCAGCCACTGCCACCGCCACCGCCACCGCCGTCTCTACCCCCATCGTCTCCACCACCGTCGCACCGCCTACCACTATGGCCAACTTCCCAGTCAACCCACTGCCCTTCCTCCCCGCCGGCTGGTCAATCGAGCCCGGGCCAGCTGATCGCAAGGTTCGTGCTGACATGGCCGTCAATCCTATCCCCACTCAACAATAGCTTCCTCGCTATCGCCGAAGCCAGCAGATTTGTGCCTCTGCATCTCAGGGAGGATCTCCGCAACACCATTGAAGGGCTGCTGCATGAATCTGGTCTGCACTCCACAGAGTCCTCCGACCATCCTCTGGGTGTTGGTATGTTTGCTTTTGCCAACTCGTTCATCCGTGATACAACAGTCAATACAATGTTCCAACTTGATGATGAGGATTTAGTAATCTCTTTTGTGCGTCACAATGCTGCTCTCAACATGCGTACCACCACCTTGGGTCCAGAGGTTTGGCTTATGTATATTGGTTTCCCTGATGATTACCAAACCGACTTTTATCTCCAGCGCTCGGTCGATGACTATGGTAGATTGGTTACTTGGAATAGTCCTAATGTGGATCGATCCATCGTGCTTATTAAAGTTAAAGTTATTCACATGCGTTTAATCCCCAAAAGCATTGTGGTTCGTCAGTTAGGAGGGGACAGAGCCTGCTGGACTGCTGCAGTGTACATTCTCAGAGGTGCTGACTGGAACGCCCATGATCCAGAGGTCCCAATGGCTGCTGAGGAGCCGCCGCCAGTCAATGGGGTGCCTCATCCCATGTTTGGAGATGGTCTCACGTCGGAACAGTTGTATCAGCAGCAGCTTCAGAACTGGTTGCTCCAGAATGGCATTGGGAATGACCAGGCGCCGCACCTTGCCCCTCAGCATGATGGCCCGCAAGATGCGCAGTGGGATCCTTGGCCGCAGCCCCCTGCACCTCAAATGCCTGCTGCTTTGGTCAATTTCCAGGCGTGGTTGGCGGCTCAAGGTCTTTGTGTGCAAGATGGTATCATGCCTGAAGATAATGTCAATGATAGCCTCAACTCTGTCTGGGCTGATTTGATCTCAACTGCAAGTACGCAGGGTTCCTCTCCTGGGTCTGATCTTCAAGTCAGCACGCTCTTGGTGGCCCCTCCTGTGCTCCAGAACATTGTTAATGTTGATGTGGCAATTTCTACAGTTACTACGAATGTTAGCATCTCGGTGGAAGGAAATGAGCTCGCAATAGTGTTGGCTGCGGACTCGATCCCTCGCAATATCTTTACTGCTCATCTTGCAAGGACCATTATGTCTGTGGTTGCAGCGTTTGGACCCTGGAGTGCTGGATATGGTCTCCCCCCGTTGGAGTTGCAGTTGGCAGCTCCCAGGACAGTGGTACAAGTCCATGATCAGGCCATTTCTCATCTAGTTTGCTTCTCGGCCCGCATTTTGAACCCACTATCAGCTCCTTCTATTGTTCAAATCTCTGAAATTGTGCCTGATGTGGAGGACTCGGCTCTAATACCAACTGCCACTGCTTCAGATATCTCTGCACTCAGTATTTCTCCAACTGTCATAGATGATGATATATCTGCTGCCTCGGAGGATTTGCTCAAGTTGGCGCCTTCTGTTGATTTGAATGAAGGGCCCCAAGCCATTCTGGGTGGCCCAATCATTTAGGAGTCTGAATTGGGCCTGGCCCAGGTACTATCTGATGCCCCGGGCCCATCTGCACCTCGTCCTCGCCGCTCCAAGCTCAAGGCCCCTCTGGTTACTACTGAAGTGCGGCGCAGTACCAGGTCTACTCGTTTTGATGGATTCAGGGTGCCCCAAATCTCTGATACTCGGGCCACTACTTCTAAGGTGAAGCCCAGGGTTACTCCTTCTGCTGTTCCCAGCTCCTCCACCATGAATTTGGGTCAAGATCCTCCTCCACCAACCCCTATCAGCGTCATGCAGGATATTGGCATCAACCGCTGCGCTGTGCCTCCATAGGAGCTAACTCAAGATGCTCTGCTCGCCTCTATCCCCAATACTGCAAGCCCTGACAGTGGAGAGGATGGATCCTCCTCTTCTGCTTAAGTTGTTGGGTTCTCATGCCTCTTTTTCATAATTGGAATGTCCTATGTTGGAATGTGCGCGGCTTAAACTCAGATAAAAAGCTTTTAGCGCTATCGAACGCGATCTCTGTTAGTGGGTGCGCTATCGTATGTCTTCAGGAAACTAAAAAACCTATTATCGATCTAGCTTTTATTAAATCTTCCTGTCCTAAGCGCTTTGATAAATTCGCCTTTGTTCCCTCGAGAGGTGCCTCGGGTGGTTTACTTACTATTTGGAATAGCTCCATTTTTTCTGGTATTGTGCTTGTTCAGGAGGATTTTGCTTTGGGTGTTCAATTCACCAGCACTCTTTCTGCCCATGCTTGGTCACTCTACAACATTTATGGCCCTTGCACAGGGCCTATGCGTGAAACTTTCACCCAATGGTTGTATGATAGAGACATTCAAACATATGCAGATGCTTTATTTCTGGGGGATTTCAATTACATTCGAGGCCCAGAAAACCGTAATAAACCAGGAGGTGATGTTAACGACATGATAACCTTCAATGACATTATTCGCAAGCACAATCTTGTTGAATTACCTATTAAGGGCAGACTATACACATGGAGCAACATGCAACAGGACCCCTTACTCGAGCAACTTGACTGGTTTTTCACCTCTCTTCATTGGACAACTGCTTTTCCTAATACAATGGTCAAACCGCTTTGCAAACCCACCTCGAATCACACGCCTTGTGTGCTGACCATTGAGACAACAATACCTCGTGCCAAGCTATTTAGATTTGAATCATATTGGCTGCTTCACCCAGGTTTCATGGATGTGGTTAAAGAAGTTTGGAATAGACCTATCAATGTGCCCAATGCAGCTACCTTACTTTGCCGAAAGTTCAAGCTTCTTCGTCAAACTCTTAAATCTTGGAGTAAAAATATATCCCGGCTTTCGGTGGCCATTGAAAACACGAACAACACCTTGCTGCAGTTGGACACATTGGAAAATCAACGGAGTCTCACAACTCCTGAAAATAACTTTCGTACCATCATCAAAAAACACCTCCTGCGTTTATTGGATTATCAGAAGCAGTACTGGAAGAAAAGGTATACCATTCGTTGGGTTAAATTCGGCGATGAAAATACAAAGTTTTTTCAAGTTGTGGCTACGGATAGGTACCGCAAAAATAACATTGCGAACCTACGAACTAATGATGGACTAATAGTGGAGGATCACACTGGGAAAGAAGCCCTCCTCTTCCACGCCTACTCAGACAGACTTGGCACTTCTAGCCCTACTCAAATGCAGTTTGACCTCCCATCTCTAATTAGGCCCGGCGATGATCTTGAACACCTAACTCTACCCTTTACCCATGAAGAAATTGACTCGATCATATAAGAAATGCCAGGGGACAGAGCTCCGGGTCCGGATGGATTTAGTGGCCTCTTCCTTAAAGCTTGCTGGCCAATCATCAAGGAGGATTTTTACACGTTATGTGATCAATTTCATGCAGGAACAATCGACCTCCAAAGCATTAATGATGGTCTGATTACTCTCATTCCGAAGAATGGTTCCCCATCTACAGTTAATGATTACAGGCCAATCACCCTGCTCAATTGCTGCCTCAAACTTATTACAAAACTCCTGGCCAACAGACTTCAAGAGGTCATTCTCAAAATCATCCACCGCAACCAATATGGCTTCATACGTGGCAGGTCTATACAAGACTGTCTTGCATGGACTTTCCAATACATTCATCAATGCCAAGCTTCTAAGCGCCCAATTGTTCTACTGAAATTGGATTTTGCCAAAGTGTTTGACACCATTGAACATGACCCCATGATCAACATCATGAAACATATGGGCTTCAATGATAGATGGCTATCTTGGATCAGGTCGATCTTTTCCTCTGGCAGATCCTCCGTTCTTCTTAATGGCGTTCCGGGCAGACAATTCCACTACCGACATGGGGCTAGACAAGGAGACCCCCTGTCTCCACTCATTTTTGTCCTAGCGGCTGATCTTCTTCAATCAGCTATCAATGCTGCTTATAGGGAAGGCCTGATCGAACTCCCCTTCCCATGCAACGGCCAAATGGACTATCCTATTGTGCAATACGCCGACGACACGATCATGCTCATGCCTGCCTGCCCGAGACAAGCTTTAATCATCAAGAATATCCTCAACAAGTATGCTCAGTCCTTTGGTCTAAAAATAAACTACCACAAATCTACGCTCATTCCTATCAACTTGGAGCCCAATCTTGCTGCCCAAATGGCCTCGATCTTCGAATGTAATATTGGGACCATGCCATTCACTTACCTTGGACTCCCTTTGGGCACGTCTCGGCCGACCTTACAAGATTTTATGCCTCTTGTTAGCTCTGTGGAAAGAAGTTTATCTTCTACTTTATCCCTTATGTCCCACGCTGGGAAGCTGGCTCTTCTTAACTCCACTGTGACTTCCCTGCTCATCTATGCCATGTGCACGCTGCACCTGCCACCAAAACTCATTGAAATATTGGATAAGATAAGGACACGGTGTTTATGGATCAAGAAAACTGACCAAGGGGACAAATGTAATTCCTTGGCTGCTTGGGACATGGTATGTGACGGTGTCCTGGACTAGGGGGTACTCAACACGTCATCTCCCGATCTGATAGATTGGGCCAAGGACCCCCGTGGCCGTATACTCATGGGCCATTTCGGACAGCTACCGCATACAAGGAAGATTCCACAAGACATGGCGATCAAGACAAGGACTTCTCCCCACCGGCGTATTCGGCTAGGACTCTTGTTATCCTAGGCCTCTGGTGCATTATATAAACCGAGGCCAGGCTAGTCGATAGATATACAATATATACAACAATCATACCATAGGCTAGCTTCTAGGGTTTAGCCTCCTTGATCTCGTGGTAGATCTACTCTTGTACTACCCATATCATCAATATTAATCAAGCAGGAGTAGGGCATTACCTCCATCGAGAGGGCCCGAACCTGGGTAAAAACATCGTGTCCCTTGTCTCCTGTTACCATCCGGCCTTGACACACAGTTCGGGACCCCCTACCCAAGATCCGCCGGTTTTGACACCGACATTGGTGCTTTCATTGAGAGTTCCGCTGTGTGATCGACAAAAGGATCGATGGCTCGCCTGCAGATCAACTGCGACTTCAGCATCTTCGTCACCAGCTCGACTGGTCACCTTGGTTCGACCAAGAATTGCGCCCCGTGTTCGGATCACCATGTTCGGACGAGGGCCTTCATCAAACATCAACTCCGATCTCTATCAAGATCACGGAGGAATCATCCATTGAGCTCGGGGGCTCAACGTCAACATTGCCCTCAAGCGATCGTGCTGTTTTTCTGGACAGCGAACTCGTATCGGCTGCCACCACCTCCTCGAGTATCGCTTTGACGATCTCTTTGGTGGAATTGTGCGGAATTGAGTCTACAACAACTCTGAAAAATTTCGTCGAGTTCCGATGGAGGAATCTCTGGCAATCCACGATATACCGGAGCCCTGTCAAATCTGGACGGGAATTTGGATGTGTTTAGGGCGTGGTGTTCAGCTTCTAGCTCGGACGTCCTTTGGAAGATCCAACCGTTGATCGACTGCGGAATTCCTGTATCTACCACCTCTCAAAATTTCAGCTCGATCCAACCGTCCAAACTCTGGAAACCTTCCGATTAGTGCATCACTTTTCGGATATGTTTTCTGCACGAAAACGAATCCGACCCGATCTCATCTTTTCTATGAACGGGATTTCGGACATCCCTTTTGAAGGAAGTTTTGTATGGGGTATTGTGTTTTGTTCCCGAACACATCCCACTAACTTTAAGATCTTTTGAACATGATCTTCAACATCATGCTGGTGTCAAACCAGTCCGGCAATATTACTCCACGACTACCGACCTGCGCTAAGACATGGCGTCACTTTGTTGAGCCGAGCTCAACTTCTTCGGATCATCATCTCAGCAAGCCGAACAAGAGTCTGGCATCGCGAAGGATAAATCATCACCAACATCGCCGCCCCACGGATTACACGAAGTGGGCATACCGGCATCGCCGCACGGCTGCTTCATCAAACCGGCATCGACCACGTCACGACCTGCATCGACAGGGCCGCACTATCGCTTCTTCAAGCTGGTGTCCATCACGCCGACCTACTTCGACTCATCGGCTGACATCGGGGCTTCGACATCTCGGCTGGACCGGGGGCTTCGCCATCTCTTCATCAACCTACTCCGGACACTTCGGCGTCACTAGCCGGCCAGCTCCGTCACGTTAGCTGGGCCGAGGGCTTTGCCTCGGCGAGCCAACCTTTATCAGCATTGCCATGCCGTCGTTTTATCGCCCATCAGGCAATGGGTGTGCGGATCGAGTCCCAATTTTGGGAATCACCTTCCTTCGGATTGCTACAACAAATAAACCAGGTGCTATCAATCCCTAATATTTTTTGCTTGTTTGGGTTCATTTTTTCCAAGGAATTATTACTCTGGTTTGTCCATCATATGTACACAGGTCTATCAAATGGTAGCCGCATTCACGATAGTCGCATGGTGGTTCGGTCAATTTCCGTACATAGTCTGGCGAACGCCGCATCCGGAGCTCGGATCGACCTGCGAATTCAGGCTTTGCCACGCCTTTACCGCATCACGCCGTCGCCCTGCATCGACATTGACTTCGGCGCCAGGCCATATTTCTTTTATTACTCACTTTGCATAAATAATTTATTATGCAACGATTTTTTTTAAATTATCATTATTACTACTATCTCTGGTTTGCACTATTTTTTGTGCACAGGAAAATGATCTGGAGACTTCGGCGTCACTCTGCCGGTCTGCATTGACCATGCTATGTCACCACTTCGGCGTGTCGAGCTCTCCGCGCCGCCACCTCGGGACTGGCTTGGGGGATGGAACCTTGCCCCGCATCAAGCTCGGACCGCGTCATCAATACCGAACACATTAACAAGCTAAGTCGCTTTCATGCTCAAAGCTTTAATTTCTAACTTGTGTTCGGTTCGACCAAGCATTATACTTTTTGGAAAAAGTTGCTTGTAAAAATTTCCTTGTCCAAACTTTATTTGTGACGCATAAATTCGAATACCCAATTCATTTGGGGGCTTCCTTTATGAAGCTTTTCCTGTTGCATATGATTATACTTGTACGGCTTCGTTCCTTGTTCGTGTATTACGCCACAATATGCACCATATTGACTTAAGCGATTTGCAAGCTGGGTTGCCTCGCTCCTGTGTTTACCCCTACGTTCCCGATTGTTCGGCTAGGGAGTAAAGGGAGCACCTCTGTGATTGTCACGATCGGGTCAACCGAGCCGGACCTCAGACTGGGTGAAGCCGAAAGCTAGCGCTCTTATAGTTTTCAATAATGGTCGGCACACAACGGAACTCGTGAGTACAAAAAATCTATTGCACAAGTCTCATAATAACAATGAGCACCGAAGAAAGGTATCGGTGGGGGTACTATTTTCTTCGAAGATGCTTCTTACACTTCACGGTAATATAGCATAAGTTCCCTGAGCGCGCTTTGTTTGTTACAGCCTTATGGCCTGATTGCCTGGTTATTGGAAACACCGTCGATATTCTCGACAGATGGAGTACATAACACTTTTCGGTCCTTGACCGAAGAGGGAGAAGCCGACGGTCGGTTAAGACGCGTTTAAAGTTCGGTTGAACATAGATATGATATAAGTACTTCGGTACATGGAATCATTCTTTTACCCAAGTCACTTGGGGGCTCTTAAATTTATATGAGCCGTTTTATGATAAGTGTTCTTCTTCTTAGTCGTTGCAAAGTTTTATTATTATTATTATTATTATTATTATTATTATTATTATTATTATTTATCACTCCTTTTTTTGACACGAGTGTGCGGTCACTAGCCGGGGAGCCTAATTTCTCTCTCAAAACCGCTAGAGTTTAGTTTGCTAAACTGGCCTGATGAGAAGTACTCCGCCCTCGGGATAGGAGGTTGAAGCCGTAGGCTGACCCGCTCGAAGTCTTGAGATAGGATGTATCATGTTAAAAGCACGACAGAAGCACTTCTTTTTTCTAAGACCAACTTTCGGATTGGCACCGAACACTTGATATTGTTCGAACGTCATGTTTTTACTGACGTTTCTTGGTTTTCCAAGCTTTTTGGCACTTTTAAACTATTTGTGCTTTTCCAGCATTAGTCTCGCAGTGCAACGCCGGACACCTTTAGGGATTCGGCAAAAACATTCTCAGATATTGCTATATATGCATCGGTTTCGAATTGTGTCTTCGATCAATAGTTGGGTTGCCCGGCTCCTGTGCTTTCCTCCTACATTCCGCTTTGTTCGGCTAGGTGTGCAAAGGGAGAACCACTGCGATTGTGCTTCCAGCTCGCATGGTCAAGCACCTCATTGGAGAAAGCCGAAAACTGACTGTCACAATAAGCGTAAACTGGTCAGCGATCCGATGACTATGTTAAATGATGGGCCATTCATAACATTGGACGAAGTGTTTACGGCTTGACCTCGACTGTCGCCGAACACTACCGGGGGCTATTAACTAGCCTCCCAAACTAAATCCTCGATATTTTGCTCTTACATAGGAGCTGAGGTTTCATGATCATGCTTAGCATGACAACCCAAAGAAAGGAACCGATAGCGGGACTATTTTCTTTGGAAGACATTTCTTCTGTTAAACAGTAAATAACATATCTCTCTACGTACCTTTGTTCATAAAACCGTATGGCCAGATTGCCTTGTTTGTCGTAAATCTTGGCCCTCATAAAGGCTTTATAAAGTAGGACAAACACTCCTCGGCTACTAGTCGAGGAGGTGGAAGCCGATGGTCGGTCAACAAAGTTTTGTACAATGCGGATCCAAGCATTAATGACGTAAAGTACTTGGATACATAGAGTCATCACACATAATTTGTGATTTTACTATGGATATCGATCCTTAATTCGGCCACCCGTGCCCGCATTAAGGCTCGGGGGCTACTGGGCTTCGGCCTTATTATTTACAAATATTAAAGGGGCACATCGATCCCCTGATCTGGTGTTGCCACCCGACCAGTGTCTCGGGGGCTACTGCATTGCCTGTTCAATGCAGAAAATTTTAAGTGCAATACAGTTTCCGAGGAGATTTTGATCCTCAGGTTGGTCGGCCACACCCAACCTGAGTCTCGAGGACTGAGCACGCCGCTTTTGTGTCCCGAAATATTCTGCCGAGCTAGGACTTGATCCTCAGGCCAATTTTGCAAATCAACCTGAGTCTCAGCGGCTACTGGGATCAGCGGTCTTATGTCATCTTTCATGTGCATCTCGGGTTTTAGACCGATACACACCTTGAGGGCTACTGGCTATATATCTCGGCAGAGAATAAATCGCACCAATAAAAAATATTGACAAAAAATCGGCCCATAGTTGGGGTGGTGCACCACCTCGGAAGCAATCCGGCATAAAGCTCGGGCGCTAGTGGCTGGCTCCATAGAGGGCATTTCCGGCATTAAGCTTGGCTAAACTCCTTCAACTTTTTTGAACCAAGGTGATATGACACCTCGGATATAGTCCGGGTTGGAGCTCGGATACAGTCCGGCGTTGGAGCTTGGACATAGTCCGGCGTTGGAGCTCGGATACATTCCGGTGTTGGAGCTTGGAAGCGGTCCGGCATTGGTGCTTGGCCGCAAAAGATACCTCGAATGCAGTCCGGCGTTAGAGCTCGGACGCAAAAGGACACTGCCTCCCGGGAACAACTTCAAACCCGAGGTGTGGCATAAAAACAACAAGGCATTGATAAAGGCCGGAAAGTTAAAGGGGCTCCTCGAATACCCGACGTGTAAACTCGCCGAATGCATTTCGGCGATCCTCAAGATTGAAGATGAGAAGATTTGTTGAACCAGTTTTCAAGACCGTCAATCGAAGATGAAGAACAGTTCGGAAGAATCGAGGAGCGTCCCTAACTTGAAGACCGGTTCAGGGGGCTACTGACGGTGTCCTGGACTAGGGGGTACTCAACACGTCATCTCCCGATCTGATAGATTGGGCCGAGGACCCCCGTGGCCGTATACTCATGGGCCATTTCGGACAGTTGCCACATACAAGGAAGATTCCACAAGACTTGGCGATCAAGACAAGAACTTCTCCCCACCGGCGTATTCGGCTAGGACTCTTGTTATCCTAGGCCTCTGGTGCATTATATAAACCGAGGCCAGGCTAGTCGATAGATATACAATATATACAACAATCATACCATAGGCTAGCTTCTAGGGTTTAGCCTTCTTGATCTCGTGGTAGATCTACTCTTGTACTACCCATATCATCAATATTAATCAAGCAGGAGTAGGGCATTACCTCCATTGAGAGGGCCCGTACCTGGGTAAAAACATCGTGTCCCTTGTCTCCTGTCACCATCCGGCCTTGACGCACAGTTCGGGACCCCCTACCCGAGATCCGCCGGTTTTGACAACGATAGTATGCAAGCCCAAAAATAAAGGAGGCCTTGGAGTTCTCAACCTGCGTGTCCAAAATGACGCCCTGCTTCTCAAATTTTTGCACAAATTCTATAACAAGATGGACATTCCTTGGGTCCAACTCATTTGGGACTCGTACTACACGCAAAAAATACCACATGCATGCGAGCCAGTCGGATCATTTTGGTGGAAAGACATTCTCAAGCTCACTCCTATTTTTAGGGGGATATCCAAGGTCAATATTGTCTGTGGCACAACGACGCTGTTTTGGAAGGACCTCTGGGCTAATCACATTCTTCAAGATTCACACCCCCGTGCGTTTTCCCACTCTTTGAACGAGGATATTTCTGTCAAGGATTTCTTGCGGACCACATCTCTGGGAGAACCATTCCATCTTCCTCTTTCCCCCCAAGAACATGCAGAGATCAGAGATTTGCAAAAAATTGCGGCGGAAATCCAACCTTCCACGGCGACCACGGATGTATGGCATTATGTTTGGGCCAAAACTACTTTCAAATCTACAGATTACTATCGCTTCTTCTTCAGGGACATCCAACCTCACCAGGTCTTCGGATGGATATGGAAATCAAAGTGCACGATGAAATTGAAGGTTTTTGCTTGGCTACTTTTCCATGATAGGCTCAATACACAGAATATGCTCAAAAGGAGACATTATAACATCGGAGATGATCACGACTGCCTCCTGTGTGGACTCAACATTGAAGAAATGGTTGAACACATGATCTTCACGTGCTCCTTCAGCAAACGTTGTTGGGATAGGCTCGCTATTCATTGGGAAGCTTTCCCTGGCCGCCTTCAAGCTATTACGACGCAGAAAACTAACAATGCTTCCCCAATGTTTATGGAGAGATTCATGGTGGCAGCGTGGAGTATTTGGAAAGAGAGGAATAACAAACACTTCAGAGCCATAAACCCATCTCTCAATTCCTGGCTGGAAAGATTCAAGAGGGACTTTGATCTGCTTCAATACAGAGTCAAAGAAGACCGTAGGCCTTTTGTGTTGAATTTTGTGAACACTTTATAGTTGCCCCTCTTGACTTAGCTTCTCCCTCTTACTTGTCACAAAGTTGACAAGCCCTTCCCCTCCATATGTAAATACTTCGCTGTACAGTACATTACTTTAATATATTAACACAGTAGGAGCTTTTCCTACTGTTCACGGTCAAAAAAATGTTTTCTACATGAAAGTTGCTCAGAAAAATCCAATGAATCCGAATACGCGGTCCGTTCATCTGTCACATGCCCCTAGCATGCTGAACATGGAACATTCCCTCTCCGGTCATCTGTATGACACAGGTCCGGAACTGGGAAATCATTCCCGGTTGAATTCCCCCTTCACCTTTATCGTGTAGCCATACGTTAGGTCACACCGGCACCTCTTTTTGACATGTTATGCTTTGGGATGCTTTGTCTGCTTTATATTCATTGTTTCTTCCCCCTCTTCTCTCCGGTAGACCCCGAGACCGATGCCGCCCCTGTGATCGACTACATCGACAACGACACTTCTTCCTTTTCAACAGAGCTTCCAGGCAAGCAACCCCCCCCTTGAGCATTCCAATATCGCCCATTTCTTTCCCTCTCATGCTTGCATTAGAACTGCTACTGCTTTCTGTATGATCCTACTCTGATGCATAGCATGTTGTTGTTACCTGCTTTCATACCTTACCTGCTTATCCTAAACTGCTTAGTATAGGTTGTTAGCGATCCATCAGTGACCCCCACCTTGATCCAGTTGCCTCGCTTTATGTTCGATGACTCGATCAACATGATTGACGTCCAGGCCCCGACACCGCACATCACCCCCCCCTAGTTGTACGACTCTACAGAGTTACCATCGAGTGCCGAGGGTGGAACCTCTTACATCACTCCTGATGAGATCTACGTAGTGTAGCGATACGGTCGAGGTCATCGAGGGTGATTTCCTCCTTAACCACTTCCGTGACGGCTCTGTTGTGCAACCCTCAAGTGTGAACCTCGAGGGTGAATCCTCTTACGTTCACCTTGATGACAACATCGAGTGGAATTCACCAGGAGTGATTCCTCGGGTTTTCCCCTTGGTGTTAGACACACAGTTACTATGGTTACTATGACTTTACACTGAACCCTGTTACTAAAGATGGGTCGGCCCTGAGGGGTACCTGCGCGAGCTTAATTGCGAGTGATGTGGAGTCGGGTTGACCTGGAAGGTGCCCGCGAGATACTTACGAGGCGTGGCCGGGCATTCTTAGCCCTTGTCGCAAGTACTCGAGACGGGGCAACGGGGTCACATCGTTCGTGAGTCTCTGCTTGTTACCGCGCGTTCCTAATCCACTACGATTAGGATATTTGATCCGAGGGGCCTCTGGCCTCATAGCACTAACCATCACGTGGGCATAGTATGGGCGTTCTGCGTCGTATACATCAGCTGAAGCTTAATAGACGTCAGCGACTGAGCGGCGCACGCCGGGTTGGACTGGTAAGCACCTACCTTGTTGAAGGAGGTAGCTAGGTCTGCTCACCGGCCGCGTACGCAACGTGCAGGAGTTCCTGGGGAGATGGCACATGACCCCTGGGGGCATAGGTTTAGTCCGGCGTGCTGGCCTCTCTATTAAGCCTAGGTCGGGTTGCGGCGTATTGTTTGGCCGAGGCCGGGCATGACCCAGGAAAGTGTGTCCGGCCAGAGTTAATCGAGCGTGGTGGGTAAGTTGGTGCACCCCTGCAGGGAAGAAAACATCTATCGATAGCCTGTCCTACGGTAACGGACACTTGGAGTTGTATCCCGATCGATACAACTAGAACTGGACACTTGTGATTAGAACTGGATGGTGATGAGAATTGGAATGTGTTGACACTTGAATAGTATGGCTCTGGAATTGCTTTCTCGCAGGGAGTCGAGAAAGGATCTCTGGCCGAGGTTGATAACACTTCTACTACTTTACTTTATGCTACTCTACTCCCTCCTGTTGCTGCAAGATGGTGGTTTCCAGAAGATGTTAGTCTTCGATAGGCTAGGCTTTCCCCTTCCCTTCTGGCATTCTGCAGTTTAGTCCACAGATACAACCCATTCCTTTGATATAGATGCATACTTAGTTTAGATCTGATGTAAGTCTTGCGAGTACTTTGGATGAGTACTCACGGCTGCTTTGCTACTTCTTTTCCCCCATACCCGATTGTTGCGACCAGATGACGGAGCCCAGGAGTCAGACGACGCCGCTGATGACTACTACTGCCCGGAGGATGCCTACTACTACGTGACGGCCGCTAACGACTTGGAGTATTTAGGAGGCTCCGAGGCAGGAGGCCTTGCCTTTTCGATCATTGTTGCGTTTGTGCTAGCCTTCTTAAGGCAATCTTGTTTAACTCATGTCTGTACTCAGATATTGTTGCTTCCGCTGACTCTTGTGTTTTCGAGCTTATGTATTCGAGCCCTCGATGCCCCTGGCTTGTAATATAAAGCTTGTATTATTTTAATTTGTGTCTAGAGTTGTGTTGTGATATCTTCCCGTGAGTCCTTGATCATGATCGTACACATTTGCGTGTATGATTAGTGTACAGTCAAAACAGGGGTGTCACAAGAGGTTAATCATAAGTGGGATGCTTGTTCAAGTAAGAACAGCACCCAAGCACCGGTCCACCCACATATCAAATTATCAAAGTATCGAACGCGAATCATATGAACGTGATGAAAACTAGCTTGACGATATTCCCATGTGTCCTCGGGAGCGCTTTTCCTATTATAAGAGTTTGTTCCAGCTTGTCCTTTGCTACAAAAGGATTGGGCCATCTTGCTGCACTTTATTTACTTCTGTTACTTGTTGCTCGTTACAATCTATCTTATCACAAAACTATCTGTTACCACTTATTTCAGTACTTGCAGAGAATACCTTGCTGAAAACCGCTTATCATTTCCTTCTTCTCCTTGTTAGGTTCGACACTCTTACTTATCGAAAGGACTACGATAGATCCCCTATACTTGTGGGTCATCAAGACTCTTTTCTGGCGCCGTTGCCGGGGAGTGTAGTGCCTTTGGTAGGTGGAATTTGGTAAGGAAAAATTTATATAGTGTGCTGAAATTTACTGGCACTTGTTACTATGGAAAGTAATTCTCCGAGGGGCTTGTTCGGGGTATCTTCACCCCATCCAGTAGAGCAAAGAGTTGCTCCTCAACCTACTGAACCTATTGAAATCTTTTATGGACACCGATATTTTCCGTAAATTTAGCACTAAATATGAACTTGACTCTGAGATAGTAGCTTCTTTCTGTGAATCTTTTGCTACTTATGTTGATCTCCCTAAGGAGAAGTGGTTTAAATATCATCCTCACATAGAAGTAAAAGTAGATGCACCTATTAAAGTTGAAGAAAAGACTGTCACTTATAATGATCCTATTGTTCCTACTTCTTATGTTGAGAAACCACCTTTCCCTGTTAGAATAAAGGATCATGCTAAAGCTTCAACTGTTGTTCGTAAAAACAATATTAGAACCTATACACCTCCTAAGCAAGTTAAAGTAGAACCTAATATTGCTATTGTTAAAGATCTCTTATCTGATAATGTTGATGGGCATGTTATTCAGTTCGAAGGTGAAACTGCTAGAATTGCTAAACCTTGTGATAAAGTTAAACATAGACCTGTGGTAGGCGTGCCTGTTATTTCTGTTAAAATAGGAGATCATTGTTATCATGGCTTATGTGATATGGGTGCTAGTGCTAGTGTAATACCTATTGACTTATACGAAGAAATTTAGAATGAAATTGCACCTGCTGAGTTAGAAGATATTGATGTCACAATTAAACTTGCCAATAGAGATACTATTTCACCAATTGGAATTGTTAGAGATGTTGAAGTCTTGTGTGGGAAAACTAAATATCCTGCTGATTTTCTTGTTCTTGATTCCCCACAAGATAGCTTTTGTCCCATTATATTTGGTAGACCCTTCTTAAATACTGTCAATGCTACCATACATTGCATAAAGAATGTTGTTACTATTGGCTTGGATGATATGGTTCATGAGTTTAATTTCTCTAAATTTAGTAAACAACATCGTGAGGAAGAATTATCTAGTAAGGATGAAATTATTGGTCTTGCTTCTATTGTCGTACCTCCTAGTGATCCTTTAGAACACTATTTGCTAGACCATGAAAATGATATGTTCATGAATGAAAGAAGGGAAATAGATGAAGTATTCTTTAAACAGGAACCTATTCTGCAACACAATTTGCCTGTTGAAATTTTAGGGGATCCACCTCTACCCAAGGGTGATCCCGTGTTTGAGCTTAAACCTTTGCCTGATAATCTTAAATATGCTTATCTTGATGAAAAGAAGATATATCCTGTTATTATTAGTGCTAACCTTTCAGAGCATGAAGAATAAAGATTATTGAAAACTCTGAAGAAGCATTGTGCTGCTATTGGATATACTCTTGATGATCTTAAGGGCATTAGTCCCACTCTATGTCAACATAAAATAAATTTGGAAGCAGATGCCAAACCAGTTCGTGATCCTCAACGGCGTCTGAATCCTAAAATGAAAGAAGTGGTAAGAAAAGAAATACTCAAGCTTCTGGAGGCAGGTATAATCTATCCCGTTGCTGATAGTGAGTGGGTAAGTCCTGTCCATTGTGTCCCTAAGAAGGGAGGTATTACTGTTGTTCCTAATGATAAAGATGAATTGATTCCACAAAGAATTATCACAGGTTATAGGATGGTAATTGATTTCCGCAAATTAAATAAAGCTACTAAGAAAGATCATTACCCCTTACCTTTTATTGATCAAATGCTAGAAAGATTATGCAAACATACACACCATTGCTTTCTAGATGGTTATTCTGGTTTCTCTCAAATACCTGTGTCGGCTAGAGATCAATCAAAGACTACTTTTACATGCCCTTTTGGTACTTTTGCTTATAGACGTATGCCTTTTGGTTTATGTAATGCACCTGCTACCTTTCAAAGATTCATGATGGCTATATTGTCTGACTTCTGTGAAAAGATTTGTGAGGTTTTCATGGACGATTTTTCCGTCTATGGTTCCTCTTTTGATGATTGCTTGAGCAATCTTGACCGAGTTTTGCAGAGATGTGAAGAAACTAATCTTGTCTTGAATTGGGAAAAGTGCCACTTTATGGTTAATGAAGGTATTGTCTTGGGGCACAAAGTTTCTGAAAGAGGTATTGAAGTTGATAAAGCCAAGGTTGATGCTATTGAAAAGATGCCATGTCCCAAGGACATCAAAGGTATAAGAAGTTTCCTTGGTCACGCTGGATTTTATAGGAGGTTCATTAAGGACTTCTCAAAAATTTCCTGGCCTCTGACTAATTTATTGCAAAAAGATATACCATTTGTCTTTGATGATGATTGTGTAGAAGCATTTGAAATACTTAAGAAAGCATTAGTCTCTGCACCTGTTGTTCAACCACCTGATTGGAATTTACCCTTTGAAATTATGTGTGATGCTAGTGATTATGTTGTAGGTGCTGTTCTAGGGAAAATAGTTGATAAGAAATTAAATGTTATTCATTATGCTAGTAAGACTCTAGACAATGCTCAAAGAAATTATGCTACTACTAAAAAAGAGCTTTTAGCAGTCGTATTTGCTTGTGATAAGTTCAGATCTTATATTGTTGATTCTAAAGTAATTATTCACACTGATCATGCTGCTATTAAATATCTTATGGAAAAGAAAGATGCTAAACCTAGACTTATTAGATGGGTTCTCTTGCTACAAGAATTTGATTTGCATATTGTTGATAGAAAGGGAGCTGAGAACCCCGTTGCAGACAACTTGTCTAGGTTAGAAAATATTCTTGATGACCCACTACCTATTAATGATAGCTTTCCTGATGAACAATTAAATGTTGTAAGTACTTCTCGGAGTACTCCATGGTATGCTGATTATGCTAATTATATTGTTGCTAAATTTATACCACCTAGCTTCACATACCAGCAAAATAAAAAGTTTTTCTATGATTTAAGACATTGCTTTTGGGATGACCCACATCTTTATAAAGAAGGAGTAGGTGGTGTTATTAGACGTTGTGTACCTGAGCATGAACAGGAACAGATCCTACGCAAGTGTCATTCCGAGTCTTATGGAGGACACCACGCTGGAGATAGAACTGCACATAAGGTATTGCAATCTGGTTTTTATTGGCCTACTCTCTTCAAGGATGCCCGTAAGTTTGTCTTGTCTTGTGATGAATGTCAAAGAATTGGTAATATTAGTAGACGTCAAGAAATGCCTATGAATTATTCTCTTGTTATTGAACCGTTTGATGTTTGGGGCTTTGATTATATGGGACCTTTTCCTACCTCTAATGGATACACACATATTTTAGTTACTGTTGATTACGTTACTAAGTGGGTAGAAGCTATTCCAACTAGTAGTGATGATCATAACACTTCTATTAAAATGCTTAAAGAAGTTATTTTTCCGAGGTTTGAAGTCCCTAGATATTTAATGACTGATGGTGGTTCACACTTTATTCATGGTGCCTTCCGTAAAATGCTTGCTAAATATGATGTTAATCATAGAATTGCATCTCCTTATCACCCACAGTCTAGTGGTCAAGTAGAATTGAGCAATAGAGAGCTCAAATTAATTTTGCAAAAGACTGTTAATAGGTCTAGAAAGAATTGGTCTAAGAAACTTGATGATGCATTATGGGCTTATAGAACTGCATACAAAAATCCTATGGGTATGTCTCCGTATAAAATGGTTTATGGAAAAGCATGTCACTTACCTCTCGAACTAGAACATAAGGCATATTGGGCTATTAAAGAGCTCATGATTTTAAACTTGCCGGTGAGAAGAGGTTATTTGATATTAGCTCACTTGATGAATGGAGAACCCAAGCTTATGAAAATGCCAAGTTATTTAAAGAAAAAGTTAAAAGATGGCACGACAAAAGGATACAAAAGCGTGAGTTTAATGTAGGTGATTATGTATTGCTATACAACTCTCGTTTAAGATTTTTGCAGGCAAACTTCTCTCTAAATGGGAAGGCCCCTATGTTATCGAAGAGGTCTATCGTTCTGGCGCCATAAAGATCAACAACTTTGAAGGCACAAATCTCAAGGTGGTAAACGGTCAAAGAATTAAACATTATATCTCAGGTAATCCCATAAATGTTGAAACCAATATTATTGAAACCGTAACCCCGAAGGAATACATAAGGGACACTTTCCGGAACGTTTCAGACTCCCAAAAGGAATAGGTATGTGGTACGGTAAGTAAACCGACTCCAAAACAATTTTTAAGGCAATATTTCTCCGTTTTGGAATATTTAGAAAAATAGAAAAATAAGTAGCAGTCCGGGAAGGACACGAGGGCCCCACGAGGGTGGTGGGCACGCCCTACCCCTCTGGGCGCGCCCCCTACCTCGTGAGCACCTCGTGTGCCTCCCGGACTCCGTTTTCTTTCACGTTACGTATTTTGGTCGGTAAAAATTCATTATATAACCTCCCGAAGGTTTTGACTCCCGTATCACGCAAACCTCCTCTGTTCTTGTTTCGAGCTGTTTTCTGTCAGGGTTTTCCAGGCTAGGCATCATGTCGTCTGCCTCCTCCAACAATGGTGACAACGATGCTTGGCTAATGAAGATAGATCTGAAGAGGGAAGAACCCACGAGGGTCAACAAGGATGAAAGGATCAAGAAGGACATGGAGGATCAAGCTCCGGCAGCAAAAGACATCCTTCAACTTGATCATAACCTTCTTACCCCAGCTGAGATCGAAGCTTTCAAGATGATTGAGTTAGCTCGTATACAAAACAAGTATCTCACACAAGAAAATATTTTGTTGAAGGAGCATATTGTCGCACTCAAGGGCATTACTCGCAAGCTGGAGGACCTCTTACGGTCGATGTGCGATTACCCGTCACCTCCACCTTCTTCACCGACAAAGGAGATATAATCACTTGGGTATGGGCACTCCCCTTGGCAACTGCCAAGCTTGGGGGAGTTGCCCTGGTATCGTTTCACAATCACAACTCCTATCTTTACCGTTTTTCTTAGTTCGATCCTATTAGTAGTATCTTGATCTAGTAGAATAAAGTTTATGGCATGATCTAGTTTTGAGTTTTGCTTTATGATCTCTCTATGTAATCGAGTCCGTGAGCTATATATAATAAAGATTAGTGTTGAGTCAATGGCTTGATTATTTTGCCATGATCTTGGGTGAATAAAAGAAAAGAGAAAAAGAATAAAAAGAAACAAAGAGTTCATATTGATCTTATTGAGAGTAATGACTTCACATAAAAAGAGTATGATGACTAAAAGTTGTTGGGAGTTGGCAGACATAGCTTTGGTCATTGTTGCAATTAATAGGAACTAATAAGGAAAGAGAGGTTTCACATATAGATATATTATCATTGACATCTTTTATGATTGAGAGCACTCAATAAAATATGACATGCTAAAGAGTTGATGTTGGACAAGGAAGACAACGTAATGAGCTATGTCTTTCTTATATCTAAGATAAAGTATGTTGTCATGGATCCTCTAACTTGTTGAGCTTGCCTTTCCCCCTCATGCTAGCCAAATTCTCAACACCAAGTAGAAATACTACTTGTGCTTCCAAAATCCCTAAACCAGTTTTGCCATGAGAGTCCACCATATCTAGCTATGGATTGAGTAAGATCCTTCAAGTAAGTTGTCATCGGTGCAAAGCAATAAAAATTGCTCTAAACATGTATGATTGATTGGTGTGGGAGAAATAAGCTTTATACGATCTTGTGATGTGGAAGTAAGAAAAGCGACGGACTGCATAATAAAGGTTCATATCACAAGGGGCAATATAAAGTGACGTTCTTTCGCATTGAGATTTTATGCATCCAACCATAAAAGCGCATGGCAACCTCTGCTTCCCTCTGCGAAGGGCCTATCCTTTATTATTATGTTCTACCTTATGCAAGAGTCATGGTAATCTTCACCTTTTCTTTTTCATTTTATCCTTTGGCAAGCTCAGCATGTTGGAAAGAACATGGTATATATATATATATATATATATCTAATTGGATGTAGGGGAGCATGAACCATTATTGTTGACATTACCCTTGAGGTAAAAGGTTGTGGGGCAAAACTATAAGCCCCTATCTTTCTCTGTGTCCGATTAAAACTCCGTAACCACAAGTATTGCGTGAGTGTTAGCAATTATGGAGGACTAAATGATAGTTGAGTATGTGGACTTGCTTTTTTACCTCTGACATAGTCTCTTTCCGATGTTATGATAAATTACAATTGCTTCAATGACTGAGATTATAGTTTGTCGGAGCCCAATAAGGTTTATGATTTATACTTCTGCATTGTGAATAGATCATCACTTGAACATAAGTAATCATATGACAAAATCTATATATGTTGTTTTTATGAGAATAATCATGATGCCTTCATGTCCGTATTTTATTTTTATCGACGCCTCTGCCTCTAAACATGAGGACATATTTATTGTTATCGGCTTTTCGCTTGAGGACAAGCGAGGTCTAAGCTTGGGGGAGTTGATACGTCCATTTTGCATCATGCTTTTATATCGATATTTATTGCATTATGGACTTTTATTTCACTTTATGTCACAATACTTATGGCTATTCTCTCTTATTTTACAAGGTTTACATAAGGAGGGAGAATGCCGGCAGCTGGAATTCTGGGCTGGAAAAAGGAGCAAATATTAGAGACCTATTTTGCGCAACTCCAAAAGTCCTGAAACTCCATGGAACATCTTAAAATAAATGAAGAAAAATCCACGCCAAAGATGAAGGCTAGGGGGCCCACACCCTGCTCACAAGGGTGGGGGGCGCCCCCCCCCCTTAGGGCGCGCCCCCTACCTCGTGGGCCTCCTGGTGGCTCTCCGACGTCCATCTTCTCCTATATGAAGTCTTTCGATGAGAAAAAAATCAGAAGGAACTTTTCGGGACGAGACTCCGCCGCCACAAGGTGGAACCTTGACGGAACCAATCTAGAGCTCCGGCAGAGCCGTTCTGCCGGGGATACTTCCCTCCGGGAGGGGGAAATCATCACCATCGTCATCACCAACGCTCCTCTCATCGGGAGAGGGCAATCTCCATCAACATCTTCACCAGCACCATCTCATCTCCAAACCCTAGTTCATCTCCTGTATCCAATTCTTATCTCAAAGTCCGGGATTGGTGCTAGTAGGTTGCTAGTAGTGTTGATTACTTCTTGTAGTTGATGCTAGTTGGTTTATTTGGTGGAAGATCATATGTTCACATCCTATATGCATATTATTACCCCTCTGATTATGAATATGAATATGTTTTGTGAGTAATTACATTTGTTCCTGAGGACAAGGGAGAAGTCTTGCTATTAGTAGTCATGTGAATTTGGTATTCGTTTGATATTTTGATAAGATGTATGTTGTCTAGCCTCTAGTGGTGTTATGTGAACGTCGACTACATAACACTTCACCATTATTTCGGCCTAGAGGAAGGCATTGGGAAGTAATAAGTAGATGATGGGTTGCTAGAGTGACAGAAGCTTAAACCCTAGTTTATGCGTTGCTTCATAAGGGGCTGATTTGGATCCACATGTTTCATGCTATGGTTAGGTTTACCTTAATAATTTTGTTATAGTTGCAGATGCTTGCAATAGAGGTTAATCATAAGTGGGATGCTTGTTTAAGTAAGAACAGCACCCAAGCACCGGTCCACCCACATATCAAATTATCAAAGTATCGAACGTGAATCATATGAACGTGATGAAAACTAGCTTGACGATATTCCCATGTGTCCTCGGGAGCGCTTTTCCTATTATAAGAGTTTGTTCCGGCTTGTCCTTTGCTACAAAAGGATTGGGCCACCTTGCTGCACTTTATTTACTTTTGTTACTTGTTGCTCGTTATAATCTATCTTATCACAAAACTATCTGTTACCACTTATTTCAGTACTTGCAGAGAATACCTTGCTGAAAACCGCTTATCATTTCCTTCTGCTCCTCGTTGGGTTCGACACTCTTACTTATTGCAAGGACTACGATAGATCCCCTATACTTGTGGGTCATCAGAAGGCCCTCCAGCCAATACCCCAAGGGAAGGGGTTGGCGTTGGAGCTGGAGCTAGAGCTCGTGGCGATGGGGAGGAGGAAGGTTGACAGTGAGAGAAGAGAGGGGGTGGGTAAATAGTGGTGGGCAGGGTGAGTAAATATGGGGGGTGGAGAGGAGGACAAAAGTGACAGTCATGCCATTTTAACTACAAGCTCTTGAATTAGCCATGAACTCTGTGCAATGCCTGACTCCATGACTTGTGTGCAGATCGAGGATAACAATGAGATGTGCATGGAGGTGCTCCCGGCCGTTGACAGCAAGGGCAAGCAGCCCCTTCACCCAATGCCCGACGAGGTTGAGCTGCCGCCCACTGCCGAGGAAGAACCGAAGATGCCTAAGGGTGACGACGACGAGGGCATGGAGGAGCCCCCCAGCAACAAGTGCCGCAACTACGACAACTACCATCAGGAGGATGGCCCAACTCACTTCTGCAAGGTCATCCTTGCACCGAAGCTTGAGTGCATCCCCATGCCCCTGGACTTCACCAAGCACTTTGTCGCGGTGCCAATGGAGTTCAAGCTCAGGAACAACACATCGGCTGCTCCTGGAAGGTGACGGTTAAACTGATGAATGGCAGGGTGACCCTGGATCAGGGTTGGGCCACCTACGCAGCCGTTCATCGGATCAAGATCGGCTACATGGTGACGTTCAAGCTCCTCACTCCCGACACCCTCAAGGTCATCATCTTCGACGACGATGGCATTGAGGTCGTCAACAAGTGCGGGAAGCACGACGAAGCCTTCACCGCCAAGGAGTAGGGCCGGGCCACCTCTTTCGAGCGTACTATCGAGTCTGCTTTGAACATGTTTATGGTTTATGTGTTGAACTGTTATATTTGTAGTACCGCTTATATCTGAATTATGCTAGTTGATGCTCTACTTATACTTTGTTGTGCTTATGATGTGTGCCGAAGTGTGGTGGTAACCTCACCAACTAGCCAAAGAGGTTACCAGACATCAGGCCTTGCATACAACCAAACACCATGCCTTGGGTTTGTGGACTAACATGCAGGCAACCAAACATCAGGTAGTGTGGTTCAGCCCATGCAGGTAAGAGGGCATGCAGGCAACAAACAACATGCATATGGTGCATTTGAGGCTGCATTTGCATAGCTAGGTTGGGTGGAGAAGTGTATGCAATGCTGGTATTGTAGCGCATGGCAACCAAACAGGCCCTTGCTTGCTCGCGCGCTGAATTGACTCTAGTGCAGCTTTGACTCAAAGGGGTACGGGTATCTATACAACTAGAAAATACCCTGCACGTTGCTGCGGAACTTTGTATGCTGCATTGGATTAAGATTAAATAGGAAGATGAATGATTTTTGAAGTAACCAACATTAAAATGCAGCCAGGTCAGAACGTTAAAGAATGAAAACCGAAATTAGTGAACATATGAAGCAATCAGTTGTAGACCTTGGTAACTAATTTCAAAATTACAAATATACACATAGAGTCCTTGTCAGATGTCATGATGCAAAGGAAGCTGAAGCTCCGAAGTGCTTGTAGGGAGCTTGCCTTGATGTGGGTCGTGTGGGTCTGCCCATCACCATTTAAAGTAACCGATCATTGTTTTTATTCTCAAGAACGAAGGACAAGACATGTCGTGGCTTGGTGCTATTTGTAGTGATATGGGGAGCAAAATTCCAGCGTTTTCTTAATTCTTGAGATCAGAAGAGATCAAATCTTTGTAGCCCACGAGATTGCATCTTATGTCCATCAGGTCAGTATCTAAGGTGTGTGGAGCTCCCATGTGTTGGACCAGATTTCTCATGTTGTTGCTATAGACTGTACTTATACTGCTATGGTTTCTGAATTAAGGCCCCTTCTACCCTCAAAAGGAAAATTGAAAAATTCACATGTACTTGATGTCTGGCGTAACCTCTATGTTTAACGTAGATTTATTAACATGGAGAAAGCTCACTTGATAAAACATATGGAACTGTAATTAACCTGAAAATGTAAGGCAATCAATTCGCATGTTGCATATCTCGCAAAAAGAGAGTTGACTTGGTGTATATGGTGAGGAGATAGTTTTGTAACTTTTTTGAATCTAAATTGGCAAAAATCCAATGTTAAAAATTGACTAACTATACAACGATATATATCCCCACTTACCGAGGTTTTTGATGTACAAGCAGAATCCCCACTTAGTTCAGACGATGGCTAGCAATTTTAAGACTGGGAAGCGGCCAGCTAGAGAGCAACAACGATCATGACCAGACATTATGCATAAGTAACATTGGACACTAGCATGAGTAGGATATGAACACCATGAACATAAACATTATAGAGGCTATGTTGGTTTTGATTCAACTACATGCATGAACATGTACCAAGTCAAGCCACTCGAACATTCAGAGGAGGATACCATATCATCATACTACATCACAATCATTTTAACGCTATGTTGATATCCAAGATAAATCATTATCCACTCCCAGCTACTTATGCATGGCATGAGAAACTATAATCTCTAATTGTCATTGCAAACATGTTTAATCATAACGGGCTGAATCATGGGCACTAGGTTAAACATATTTACACAGACAAGACAAGTCGAGTTCATACCAGTTTCTCCTTGCCACGGCCAGCTCATCGGATATCGTCATTATTGCTTTTCACTTGCACGACCGAATGATATGAAAATAATAAGAGTGCAAGAGTGTCATGGACTAAGCTGGAATCTGCAAACATTTTATTCAACAGGAGAAGACAAGATAAAATGGACTCTTATTAGTTCAACAGTTATTCATGTGAGAGCCACTCAACATTTTCATCATGGTCTTCTCCTCGGTAAGACTCGAATAAAAGAAAAGAAATTCAGAGAAACACATTGAAATATTTTTGGAGTTTTTGGTTTTCTTCAGTAAGTAAATAAAAAGCAAATACGAGGAAAACTATTTACACGGGAAAGCTCCCAACAAGCAAAAGAAGAACATGGAAATCTTTTTGGGTTTTCTTTTTAGTGCTACTACTAAGCATGCATATAAAGTAAATTACTACAACTAATTTTTTGGTTTTTTTCTAAACTTGTTCAAACACACAAGAAGAAAGCAAGAAAATAAATCTAAGCATGGATGATACAATGAAAAAGTGTGAACACCGATAAATGGAATGATATGTGAACATGAATATAATGTCGGTGAGAAACACGTACTCCCCCAAGCTTAGGCTTTTGGCCTAACTTGGTAGTGAATCAGTAGCCTGGAGGACAGTATGGATCCTGAGGACCATACATCCACTCATCCCACTGCTGAGAAGTGGGCATCCACTGATCCCACTATGGAGGTTCCTGTGCAGCCTCTGCAACAGCGTGAGCGTTCCAGTAGACGAGGATGTCTACAGGCATAATCCGGTATCCGCCCCTGGCAACAGAATCAAACAAAGCAGGTGCAGGCAAGGGGATAACATCACGAGTGTCAATGTTATAGACCAAGTTATAAGGAATGGCAATGTCAGGACGATCATGTGCAAGAAAGTGATGGTGATCCATGGTTGCACGGTCTAGGTAAATTGTGGTAAGAGGGAAATCATGAGGGCATATCTCAACCTCGAAGTGAGCCGTCAAACGAGTAGCATAAATCCCACCATGTATTTTACCTTGAGATTTATTAAGGTGCAGGCGACGAGCCACGATAGCTCCCAGGCTATATGTGTTGTCGCCCTCAATGGCACGACGTAAAACAGCAAGGTCTGGTGAACTAAGTGCACCCACCTTCTCCCTAGCAAGCAAGCATTTGGTAATGAAATATGCAAAGTAACGGACAGTAGGGAAATGTAAACCACCGGCAGTGATGGCTGACACTCTTCAAGACAAGATTTGTTTGTTCACATCTCTGCAAAACTTGATAAAGATTACTTAAACAATCATCAAAAGACTTCCCATAAACAGAAAAGTCATCCATGAAAACCTCAACAATCTTTTCATAAATTTCAGCGAATATAGCAGTCATATATCTTTGAAAGGTAACAGGTGCATTACATAAACCAAAAGGCATACGTCTATAAGCATAATTTCCAAAGGGACAAGTAAAAGTGGTCTTTTCTTGATCAGGTTGAGAAACAGGTATTTGTGAAAAGCCAGAATATCCATCAAGGAAGCAAAAGTGTGTGTGCTTAGATAATCTTTCAAGCATTTGATCAATAAAAGGCAAAGGGTAATGATCTTTTCTAGTTGCTTTGTTTAATTTTCTAAAATCAATTAGCATTCTATAGCCTGTGACAATTCTTTGTGGAATAAGTTCATTCTTATCATTAGGAACAACAGTTATACCTCCTTTCTTATGATCACAACGAACATGGCTTACCCATCTGCTATCAGCTATGGGATAGATTATACCTGCTTCCAGAAGTTTTGATATTTTCGTTCTTACCACTTCTTTCATCTTCGGATTTAACCGACATTGGTGATCAACAATGGGTTTAGCATCAGATTCCATATTAATTTTGTGCTGACATAGAGTGGGACTAATGCCCTTTAAATCGTCAAGAGTATATCCAATAGCAGCTCGGTGCTTCCTTAGAACTTTCAATAATCTTTCTTCTTCATGTTCTGGAAGGTTAGCACTAATAATAACATGATATATCTTCTTTTCATCAAGATAAGCATATTTCAAAGTGTCTGGCAATTGTTTTAATTCAAACACAGGATCACCTTTAGGTGGAGGAGGACCTCGTAGAGTTTCAATAGGCAAATTGTGTTTAAGCAGAGGACGTTGTTCAAAGAATTTTTTATCTATTTCATTTCTTCCATGCATATGTAAATCATTTGCATGGTCTAGAAAATATTGTTCTAAAGGATCAGTAGGTGGTACAACAATAGAAGCAAGACCAATTAATTCATCCTTACCAGGCAATTCTTTTTCATGAAGATTTCTACTAAACTTGGAAAAATTAAACTCATGAGACTCATCACCGAAGCTAACACCAATAGTTTGTTTCTTCCAGTCTATCTTAGCATTAACTGTATTCAAGAAAGGTCTGCCAAAAATAATGGGACAAAATTCATCTTGTGGGGAACCAAGAACAAGAAAATCAGTAGGGTATTTTATTTTCCCACACAAGACTTCAACATCTCTAACAAGCCCAAATGGTGATATGGTGTCTCTGTTAGCCAGTTTAATAGTAACATATATTTCTTCTAACTCTGCAGGTGCTATGCCTTTCATAATTTCTTGATATAAAGAGTCAAGTCCATATTTAGTGCTAAACCTTTGAAAAGCATCGGTATCCATAAAAGATTTAACACAATCATACTCAAGTTTAATACCTGACTCTTTGCCTTTGTCGAGTTCCCAATCTTCGGAGTTGCGTTTAATTCTTTCCAAAAGATCCCACCGGAATTCAATAGTCTTCTTCATAAAGGAACCAACACAAGAAGTATCAAGCATGGTTTGATCATTACAAGAAAGCCGAGCATAAAAATTCTGAATAATAATTTCTCTTGAGAGCTCATGATTGGGGCATGAATATAACATTGACTTAAGCCTCCCCAAGCTAGAGCGATACTTTCTCCTTCACGAGGCCAAACATTATATATATAATTCTGATCATGATGAACTAGATGCATAGGATAAAAAATTTGGTGGAACTCCAATTTCAAACGATTTCAATTCCATGACCCAATATCATCGCATAGCCTATACCATGCCAATGCTTTTCCCTTCAAAGATAAAGGAAAAAACTTCTTCATAACTTTATCTCCAGGTAAACCTGCAAGCTTAAACAACCCACAAATTTGTTCCACATATATCAAGTGCATATCAGGATGTTCGGTTCCATCTCCTGCATAAGGATTAGCTAGCAGTTGTTCTATCATACCCGAAGGAATTTCATATTCAATATTTTCAGTAGGTGCAATAGGTTGAGGGGTAGCTAATTGTGGTTCCGGACGAGGTGAAGATACCCCGAACAAACCCCTCAAAGGATTGTTTTCCATAGTAACAAGTGACAATAAATTTCCGCACACTATATAAATGTTTCCTTACCAAATTCCACTTACCAAAGGCGCTTCACTCCCAGGCAACGGCGCCAGAAAATAGCTTTGATGACCCACAAGTATAGTGGATCAATTGTAGCTCTTTTCGATAAGTAAGAGTGTCGAACCCAACGAGGAGCAGAAGGAAACGGCAAGTAGTTTCCAGTAAGGTGATGTCTGCAAGTGCTGAAATTTTAAGTAGAAGGGTAGTTTGATAGCAAGATAATTTCTAACGAGCAAGTAACGATAGTAGTAACAAAAGTGCAGCAAGGTAGCCCAATCCTTTTGAGGCAAATGACAGGCCAAAGTGGTCTCTTATAATAAGCAAAGCATTCTTGAGGGTACACGGGAATTTCATCTAGTCACTTTCATCATGTTGGTTCGATTCGTGTTTGCTACTTTGATAATTTGATATATGGGTGGACCGATGCTAGGTGCCGTTCTTACTTGAAAAAATCTCCTACTTATGATTAACCCTCCCACAAGCATTTGCATCTACGAGAAAAATATTAAGAATAAATTCTAACCATAGCATTAAACTTTGGGATCCAATCGGTCCCTTACGGAATAGCACAGAAACTGGGGGTTTAAGCTTCTGTCACTCTCGCAACCCATCATCTAATTGCTACTCCACAATGCACTACCTTAGGCCCAAATATGGTGAAGTATCATGTAGTCGACGTTCACATGACACCACTAAGGGAAGCACAACATACATATTATCAAAATATCGAACACATCTCGAATTCACATGATTACTTGCAACATGATTTCTCTCGTGACTTCAAGAACAAAGGTAACTACTCACAAATGATAAACATGCTCATGATCAGATAAATAGCATATTGGATCTGAACATATAATCTTTCATCAAATAAACCATATAGTAATCAACTATAAGATGTAATCAACACTACCAGTCACCCACAAGTACCAATCTATAGTTCCGGTAACAAGATTGAATACAAGAGATGAACTAGGGTTTGAGAGGAGATGGTGTTGTTGAAGATGTTAATGGAGATTGCCCTCCGCAAGATGGGAGAGTTGTTGGTGATGATGATGACGATGATTTCCCGCTCCGGAAGGGAAGTTCCCCTGGCAAAATCGCTCCACCGGAGGGAAAAAGTGCTTCGGCCCAAGTTCCGCCTCGAGGCGGCGGCGCTTCGTCCCGAAAGTCCTCCTCTTATTTTTATTTCTAGGTCAAAATGACTTATATACCAAAAGATGGGCATCGGAGGTGGGCTGAGGAGGCCACAACCCACCAGGGCGCACCAGGGGGCCCTGGCGCACCCAGGTGGGTTGTGCCCATCTGGTGCCCCCCCCCCTCTTGTAGTTATTTGCTCCAATAATTCTTATATATTCCATAAAAATCCCCGTGAAGTTTCAGCTTGTTTGGAGTTGTGCAGAATAGATAGCCCGACGTAGCTTTTCAGGTCTAGATTTCCAGCTGCCAAAATTCTCCCTCTTGATGTGTACCTTGCAAATTATGAGAGAAAATGCATTAGAATTACTCCAAAAAAGCATTATTATGGATAAAAATAGCATAAATAACAGTAAGAAAACATGATGCAAAATGGACGTATCAATCTACACTCTAAAATGTGTCTATATACATCCGTATGTGGTTCATAGTGTAATCTCTAGAAAAACTTATATTTGGGAACAGAGGGAGTAGATCGCATGGGGAAGCAGACCCAAAGCAGATCACATGTGGACGAGCAACCTCTAGGCATAAGGGTGCCGCCACCATGCCATGGCTACTGGAGAGGAGCTATTGCCCGAAGTCGAGCTCACTGTGGCGCCGCACTCATCGAGCCACACAGCAAGAGGGGTTGTGCCTTCCCCGCCGCGAGCGCCCACCGTCGAGCAAGAAGAAGGCCCTACCACTGCCGCCCACCGTGTGGGCTTAGCTCAGCGGCGTCCTTCGACGGCGGCAAGGGAACTGAGGTAGGAGAGGACGGGTACCAACGGCACTGGCTATCTGTCCTCCCGTGTTGCCAGACAAGCGAGGCCGAAGCGTGAGAGGTAAGTGAGTAACTCAAGATTGAACTATTGAAAAGCACAATGCATACATGCATCCACGGGTAAAATCTAACGGTTGAAAAAACAGCACTTGCATGCATTCACGGGCAAAATCTAACGGTTGAAAAATGGGTTGCATTTCAAGAAAAACAGTCTGAGTTGTAGAAATTGCAGGAAAATGGTTTTGTTTCTACCAAGATGGTGACGTTTGAAAAGTAGTCTATCTTCTTAAGAAGAAAATTGTTGCATGTACAAGCACAAAGATTACATGCATCTCCGTGCAAGATTCGAGGTTAAAAATCGTTTGCATTTTAAGTAAAGAAACATATGCCTGTGTTGTGGAAAACACGAGAAAACTAGACAGCCCAAATTAGTTCGTTGGTGCATTAAAACCTCTTCAATATCTATGGGCTAACGACTTTCTAATAATCTGAATGAGAGTGCTCTCGCTGTGCAATGTGAAAAACATGGACACACTAGCGTGCAACATGTAATATGCCAGGAGAGAGGATTTATGGCACGTAGGTGCGGGGCAGCGAACCCCTCGTGCGCGCTTTTTATTTTGGCTTCCGATTTCAATCTTTCATATCTTTTGAATGACAAGTCCAAACTAAGCTGTGTTTTCATATTCGTGTTTCTTGTAACGAGGGCTTTCAGATAAGATTCATTTTGAAACGTTTTTGATGAGTTTATAAAAATTCTATTAAATTCTAACTCTTGAAACCTAGTATCAGCGACCGACAAAATCATAACTTTAGTATCTGCAACGACAAAATTCACGTAAAATTTAAATTCTGAAACTTGATACGAGCGACCGAGAAATTTGTAAGTTTCCAAGATTAAAATGTAAAACTTACTGTACCCTCGTGCGGGATGCAAATACTGTGCAGATTGCCACGGCCGAGCAGGGCTGGGCAGGTGCGTGCTCCCACGCCTGTGTTGGAATTTCCATATGCTAGGAAGATGGTTGAGAATAATAATATGCTAGGAATATATATGGTTGAGAAGTTGGCACGCACGGTCTTATACGTACTATCATCGCTCATGTACTGATGGATATTTTTGATCTAGGTGTGCACTGCTCTGAGGTTACGTATTTTTCCCATGATCTTGTAATGGAAGATCGTGAGTGGAAAGAAACGTTCAAAGGCATGCAAAGCCCGGGAAAATATGTGGTGCTCCGGGAGCCCCTAAGTTTAGAGCATCTTCAGCCGTGTCCTCAACAGGCCTTTCAAGTCATTTTTTCAACGCTGACACTGAAAAAATGGCCCAGTCGTACTCCAAGAACCCGTTTTTCATCGGATTGGGTCGAAATTGAAGTTGGCATACCCAACTTGAACCTGATGCGTTGGGGGTCGCCTGGGGGCGTCGGACGGACCGTTTTTGGCGTGAACTGTGATGGGCCCGCCCTGTCAGCGACGCGCCGCTTCGTTGTCCACATCGCCTCGTTTCCTACGGGATTCAATGCCAAAGCTGTCGCGCCGTCGCCTCCATTGATGCCCCGTCTGCCGCGATGCAGCGCGCCGGTCAGCATGTCCATTGATGCCGCGCAGTGAAGCGCCGCGTCGCCCAGCGCCATGGTCGCCCGCCACGCGTCGCCTGGCATGCGCCTCCCGCCGCCCGAGCTCCGGCTATAAAAGTCGCCCGCCTCGCCGGTGAACGCCACACCGCAACACATCGCCCCTCCCCCCCCCTGCTCGCACATTCCACTCCCCCGCCGACGAGCAATGGCAGCGCGGTACCCAGGCGATTCCGCGGCGAAGAACGGCTTCAGCCGCCGTCACCTCCACGAGTGGGAGGCGCGCCTCCTTTTTGAGGCCGACTACCCGGCTCCCCCGGACATGAGGGTGTGGGGCGCGTGGCGTTTGAGCGCCGGCGGCGTGCCGGTGCCACCCGCTCCCACCGGGGCGGACCGGCGGACAGAGATCGCCCGCATTAGGTTGTCGCTGGCGGAGGAGCAGCGGCGAACGCCGGCGTACTTCCCCGACAACAACGCGTTCTGGACGATCTACTTCGACCACCGCCGCGACGGCCTGATCGCCTCCACCAACGGCGTCGTGCCTCGCGGCCGCCACAACGCCGAAGGGCGGCACGACTGGTGGGGGGTGCACGGCCGCACCCTCGAGCACGTCCTCGACTACATCGAGGCCGGCAACACGCCGCGCCTCGAGTACCCCGCCCCCGCACGCCCGTCCTTCTCTCACCACCGTGGCAGCTCGTGGATGTCGCGACGGTTGTCGGACGCGACGACCTCCTCCTCGGGCGGCTCGCCGGCGGCCTTCGCCGTCAAGCCCGAGCCGCAGGACACGGCGGGGGAGTCCCCGCTAGGGCGCCGCACCCGCATCGGCGCCCTGACCATCCCTGAGGAAGGCCGTGGCGGTCGCATGCGCCGCGTCCGGTCGAAAACCGAGCCGGAGCCTCCCCTGCTCCCGGTGAAGCCGGGGCACCTCGCGATGGCCACCGCCGACGAGACGGCTATGATATGGGCGATGGAGGACTACGTCCGCGAGCAGGTGGCTCGCCAGCGCCGCGCCCTCGAGGAACTCAAGGCGCGCCACCCCCGCCCCGTCGGCGAGGTGGACGGCGTCCTCTACCGCGACAGCGACTAGGAGGAGGCCGGGCCATCCCGCGTCGGCGACCCTGGACAGGGCTGCAGCAGGGACAGCAGCGGGTAGCAGGGCGAGGACGACGACGACGACGGCGGCGGCGGCGGAGACTACACCGACTTCTACAAGCGCCTAGGCATGTAGAAGTCGGACGGCGGCGAGGCGCGGCGAGGACGGCGTAGCTAGGCCGTGTTTGTTTTTTATTTGTTTTTTGTACAAATTTGAATGAATGTCGTCGAGTTTGGATGAATTTTGATGAGTTTGTGCCAAAAAGCGCCGAATTCGTTTAGCCCTGGCGCCGACCTAGGGGCGACGACTGGAAACGCAGTCGCCCTCACATCGAAAATCTCGCCGGCTCGCCTCTAGGACGCGTTTTTTCGGCATCCTGGGGAGTCGAACGGCTGGAGATGCTCTTAGCGTCTGGTTCGTCTGGTTTGGAGCAGCATTTATGGCGGAAGGAAATGCTGGCGCGTATATGGCAGAGAAATAGTGCGCGTACAGAAATGGGCCCGTATGACGGGGCAACGGAGTTAGTCATTGCCGTGACGGCCGGACCTGATAATGTTCAATTGGTACAGACTGATAATGTTCAATTGGTACAGGATGGCGAATGGCCGCAAAACGTGGGTGGATTCAAGCTGTTCGCCCAGGTAAGCAGTGGATCTAAGTGCATGCATGGCTGCTTAGATTCTTTTACATGTTCGTACTCATGATGCATTTGGCTTTATCATTTTGTTTTCTGCTTGTCAACAGGTGTTCCTCCTGAAATGGATGGACACTGAATCTGCGAACGGGCCAAAATCACTCTTTTGACTTTGATTGATGAGTTTAGCATGAAATAATCCACATTTGAAAAAAAAACATGATCTGACATTTTTCGCTGCCATCTGTGACGGTTAGGTGGATGAGCTCTCCCGCGTTAGCTAATATTAGCCATCGCATGCCCGTTGGTGGTAACTTAAGGATATCTCCAATGGCATAGATCAAAACAAACACACCAAACATCTGTACTGGACGCGTAAGCAGGCTTGGATATAGCAACCGGCCATTCAATCCTGTGCATCAAAGTTCGATCATATCTGAGATGGAAATTTAACAAAATGGACGAAATTGAAGTATACACCAAATGTTTCATTAATATTTTGGATGAAATTAACGGGGACATGGAGACTTTTTTGCGGGGACATGGATTTTTTAACATAGCAAAAGTAAAACTATCCTAGTCTACACGACTTTGTCTGACATGGGTGTCCATGCTCCACATCCTACTCTTTGTCGTCTGTCATTTGACCGTGTGAGGCCGGCATATATTTGACTATGGACTATTGTTAAAAACCTATGCGGCTATGCATATATATACTGCTGGTCCTATAACATATACTTCTTGAAAAGTACACAACCAATTGATTTTCAGGAAAGATGGACGGTTACAAAGGAAAGCTCTTCCACCAGGTTATAACAAAATGTAGAGTAACTTGAAACAGGAACCAAATTTATGAAAGGAAAAGCTATCACCTGGCCAATGCAACAAAACACAAAGGTGCAAACAGACCGTGGATTCAGTTCATTGTTCACGTCCTCTATCTCTTCAAATTTTCAAATCAGCAAAAAAAAAACTATGATCTTGACTGATTTTGGCACTGAGTTGCATTAGCACATGTAAAAATAGGGTTGCAACATGAGTTTCATTCGTCGTAGCACTTGTGTGGTTTTTCTTTTTTTGCAGTGAGTCGAAGCAAAGTGGATCAAAAATACAGGAAAAAAACCTATGTGGATTAATACTGCTTTTACTTTCTAATTTATGTACGCTAAAGCAAAGATGGGGAAAAACAATATTAATACTGCTTTTCCTGTATTTTACATCACAAAATATGTACTTTCAGTTATGTACGCTAGAGTAAAAACATGTTTTTTTTCCGACAATAATCCATGTCCAATATTAATTAGATGCTCTTTGTTATTGGGGAAAAACAAAGAAAAGAAAAGAATTGCCAGATTGCCACTCTCAACAATCGAACCCAACACTTCTGCTATTTTTATTTATTTTTTGAGAATCACACCTTCTAGCATTAAAGGTTCGTTCAGAACGTATGCATGTAAAAAAAATGGTTCAAAACGTATGACATGTGATGGGCCGTGAATACAGATTTTGTGCAGACGTTGTTTTCACGGCGTGAGGGAACAGCGCTTACTGTTCCGTGGGTCCGCACCAGAGTCCTTAATGTGTGGCGTTGCGTACAGCAGTATACCACGTTCAATGCGAGCCCAGTCTCCGATCCCAACGAGAACAAGCGCACAAAGATAACATGTGCAGGCGAGGACGAGCACTCCTATGGATTTTCGATTGCTATATAAAAGGAAACAATTGCTTAACTTTCATTGCACCATTGTGCTGCTAACTGCTAAGATCCTCGTACTGCGAATCGTCACCACAATGATACTCGCAACTGCCGTCCTCACAAAGGTTGCACAATGGCCTTCCACTGCACACAAGACTATGCCCCAATCCAGTGATATATGTCTCATCCATCTACTTCTCGTCGCTCTTTTGATCGTCACGGCTGCCATCTATCTTGCACTCCGTCCTAGAAATGTATACCTTGTTGACTACTCTTGCTTCCGGCCAAGCTCCAACTTTAGATACCCAAAGGCAACCTCCGTCGAGCATGCACGACTCTCACCTTTGATTGATGATTCTACTGCCAACTTCATAGCTAGTATTCATGAGCGCTCAGGCATGGGCGATCAAACATATTTCCCACCAGTAGTTATGCACATGGAGCCATATTGTGGGCTTGATGAAGCACGCACCGAAGCAGAGTTGGTCGTCTTCTCAGTGATTGATGACCTTCTAGCCAAGACGTGCATCAATCTTGATGCGGTCGGTGTTCTTATCACCAACTGCAGCTTATTTTGTCCGGTACCATCCATCGCCGACATGATTGTAAATAGATACAAGTTACGAGGTGATCTCCGCGTCATGAACCTCTCTGGGATGGCATGCTCTGCATCGGTGACCGCAGTGGGGCTTGCGAGCAACATCCTGCGGTTCATGCCTTGGGGGTCATACGCGTTGGTGGTGTCAACGGAGATCGTTGGCCCGTGCTACTATGTGGGAAACAAGCGTTCCATGCAGCTGACTAACCTCTTGTTTCGTATGGGCGGTGTCGCCAAGCTTTTGTCGACTTCTAGGTCCAAGGCTCGGTTTCGGCTTGGGCATTTCACGCGAACGATCACGGCGGCAAGCAACACCGCCTACCGGTGTGTGTATCAAGAAGAAGATGAGAAGGGAAACCTAGGGATTGCTCTCTCTAAAGACCTTATGGTTGTCGCTGGTGATGCACTCACGGCTAATATCACATCAACCGCACCTCTTGTCCTACCAGCATCAGAGCTTTTCAAGTATGGATTCTTATGCATGGCCAAAAAGGTGCTTCATTGGAGGAAGATCAGACCATACATCCCAAACTTTTGTGTTGCATTTGACCATTTCTGCATCCACGTCGGTGGGCCGGCAGTTATCACCTCCGTACAGCATGGCCTCGGCCTATCAGACAAGCATGTTGAGCCATCAAGAATGACACTGCATCGGTTTGGAAATCAGTCAACGTCATCAGTGTGGTATGAATTGGCATACATTGAAGCTAAAGGGCGGATGAAGAAAGGCAACAGGGTGTGGATGATCGGGTTCGGTGCAGGGTACGAATGCAACACTATTGGTTGGATGTGTATACAACCATCTTCTGGTGCGGTCCATGGACCCTGGGCTAGCTGCATCCGTCATTACCCAGTGGATGTCTCCAACAAAGTTTAAACTAAGAGGTTCATCGCATCGACATCTACTGCTGCTACTACTACATCGACATCTAGATATGATAACCCAACAAAAGGACATCAATTCTCAACTCCATTGACCAAAAGCCAATGGTCATGCTTAGAGAGGGTAGAATAGTCATATGTTGTGCACTTTAGAGATTATCCAAGCAAATGTTTTTCTCAAAGTCGATGTATCGGCTTTGCTAGTTATAACTTATAAGTTGCTCGAGAACTTCCTGTGTCCAATTCAGTTTCCAAAAAAGTGCAATTTAAAAAAGTGTTAGTTGGTGAAGAACACATTACTCTGTGTATATTTGGATGCAGTGAGTGGCACTACGAGAGGACGCTGATGTATGTGGCGAGCATGAGGACACATGCATGATGTTGTGTAGAGGGGGTCGATTGACTGTTTTTCATGTGGAAAGGCCGAAGGCCATATATTAAGTATTACAAGTCCTTGCAAACACCCTCATACAAAAAGATAAAATTACAATGAAATTTTTTGGAGTGTTGAAATCTTCTTCCTCTTGCATCCGCCGGCAACATGCCTTGAGCATTGCTCGGTCCTGCTTTTGGGCCTCTGCCTTGACTGAGTAAATTTTAAGAAACCCATGAACTTGTAGAAGCAGTGATCGAAAAGTCATCGGTGCAGATCAGGAAACACCGAGGGCCGTGATTCTGCGAACCAAATCGCTGCCCCGGAGAAGGAAACGCCAATAAAGGCCTGTAGAAACTCTGAAGACCACGAAAGCCGGCCGAATCCAGGCAGATCCACCAGAAACCTAAACCGACAGGATCCCAGAAGGCCCGTCGTAGACACGGCCGCGCACACCCTTCATCGGCGATAAGCACACCGACGGAACGGGAAACGAGTGGGGAGAGCATTATTCCTACACTGGGACAATGTTGTTGCCTCGCCGCCCCCAAACCAAACATGTAGACCCCCTAAAGAAAACTTGAAAAAAAAATCACCCATGCCGCTGCACAAGTTTGAATATGATGTTGAGGTCGCCGCCGTCTAGGACCGTGCATCGACACCCTCTTCTTGGGTGACCTAGACAGGCCGGCCACCGATGCTCTCCGCCCGCCGCCGGCTTCGCCAACACCGCCGTCGAGCACAGCGACGCGGATCACTCAAACATGCATCTCCTTCGCCTTCTCACAGCAGCCCTCCAACAACCAGGCGTATGCCAATTGGATGGTGTGATCGCGGGGTACGCGATCCGATCGGTCGGCCGACGGCGACGCCTAGCGCTGGCCAAACTGCAACCGATAGGGTACTCGCTAGCGTGCAAACAGTGCGACCTTTGGGCTGGCCCTCGGAGCTGTTTAAAGATGGAGACGGCTCGGTCGGTTGGTGGATGGGATCAGCCATAGCGTTCGCTGTGATGAGTGCGACGCAGAGACCATGACGCTGTACGTCCAGAGCAACGCCCTGTCCCTCCCTCCCTTGAATGCCTCCGGACCAAATGGCACGGCGCGTGCGTGGAACACGACTCGCCTGTGAGCGCGCAGTGTTGCCGGAGAGTCGGAGACTTTTCTCAAAACGTCAGCACTCTAGAATCTGGACGACTTACCTATAAACCGGAAAGGAACGCGGCAACACACACACTGTGAGTGAAAGCTTGAGCTAGGAAGCCTGGAATGGGGCTGCTCCAGGTCCTCCTTGCCGCGGCGGCCGCGGCGGCGAGGGCTCCGGTGGCGCGGGCGTGGGTCGTGGAGGGCCACTACATGACCTGCAAGATCTCCGAGGTACATTAGTCCATTGGTACGTACATCACAAAATGCAGAGACGGACGCGCCAACTGAACTGATTCTCGCAGGGTTTGCTGACAAGCGAGGCGACGGCGGCGGTGAAGGGCCTCCTGCCGGGGTGGGCCAACGGCGAGCTCGCGGAGGCGTGCTCTTGGCCGGACATCGAGCGGCGCAGGATGCCGTGGTCGGGGTCCCTGCACTTCGCCGACACCCCCGGCGACTGCAAGTTCAGCTACGCAAGTACGTACTCGACAGCGCTCCTCGTATTCCTGCTCTCGGTGTTCAGGTTTCCTTTTTCTTCAACGCCTATGTTTGTGTGGTCGAAGAACGTTAATCTCTTCAAACGAATTGATCCATGAATTGGTGGAAACAAACATGAAAATTGTCTAGATATTTATAACATAATGGAAGAAATACGTAGGTTCATCTTTGCTCTTTTAAGTGAAAAGGATGAAGCACAAATAAGATAAGAGCATCTACAACAGCACGCCCTACATCAGGCCCACTCCCCCCACCGCGCTCCACCCCCCTCCGCCCCCAAGCTTCTCCGGCATGGCGAGCAACAGACCAGAGTCCTGTACCTCCTAATACCTTGACCGGGAACTAGTCCCACGCGGCCCCGAGGAGAAGATGGCTGTCCGCATTGCGCTCCACGCTCCCGGGAGGAGTCCGCCCGATTGTGATCGGACTCCATGCAGAGGGAATCCATTGCGTCCGCCCAAATAACGCATGGATCCAGCATGAGGCTAGTCGTCAGATACGTTGCGGTATGAATGATGTGGTGGAGGCGCACCCTCTTTTTTGGCACGTCGAGCCGGAGGTGCACGCTCGCATTGCGTCCGACGCAACTATGGCACGATGTGCTTGTCGTGTGAGGTAGCGAGCGTGGAGGGCGAGGTGGAGTTGCACTCTCCGGTGCCACTACGGGTGACCAGCAACCCTGGCGCCGCAACCGCGTCATGGTGGACGTGTCGGCTCCGACCACGACAGATCCATCGTCGACCTGGCATCGACCGACGACGTACAAGCCACGGGCTCCGATGAGGAAGAGTAGCGCATGCGAGACGATGGAGCTTCAAGTCCCGTGAGCTACTGCTAGCTTGTCCCATGTCCTACTCTATGTCGCCGGTAACCGCACCTCCACTCTGAGGGGCTCAGCCGGCCGCTAGACATGGATACGACCGGAAAAATAAGGACAGTCGCGAGTGAAAATTTAGACTAGTTTGCGAGATGTTCTAACTACAACCAAATTTAACGTGCAACTGGGCATTTCATACCGTGTAATGCTGGACAGGGGACTGCCACGGACCGAAAGGGAAGAAGGACATGTGCGTGGTGGGAGGCATCAACAACTACAACGCCGCGCTCCAAGACTCCTCAAGCCCGTGTAAGAGCATATGTACTTACTGAAACCTACTGACAGAGCACATGACAACTTTGGCTCATTGCGCATGGTATATGTTGGGATATCCTCCTCATGTGGGCTGTGAGGAGATGACCATTTGAGGCCTTTTAGGCAGCCCAAAGAGGTGCATAAGCCCACTACCCATTAGGGTTATGACCTAGGGTCATTTTGGACTTTGCACATGAGTGGATGGGGATGCTTTTACCCTCCATCCAGCAGCCACCACCAAGAGTGACGAAAATCAGTTCATCCTCCAAAAGAGAAGAAGAGAGAAAACCAAGAGAGCAAGGGAAGAAGAGGAAGATTGAAGGAAGAAGCAAGAGATCTCCTCCCCAAGGTTGTGATGGTCCAGATCCACTACTTTGTCTCCTTCAAGCTTCGGTTCCACCATTTTTGGTGAGATTGTTCCAATCCCTAGTTCTTGAGCCCTAAATCTTGTTGTGTTCATCCAAGATTCAGAACTCTTGATGTATGAGATCCTCTAGTGTTGTCTAGAGAAGAACTTGTTGTATCCCACATTTGATAATAGTGGAAGAGGATTTGGGTGGCTTCGGCCCGTGGTTTTTCCCCTCAAGTTGAGGGGTTTTCCACGTAAAAATCTGGTGTCTCTTTGTTGATGCTTGGTGCTGTCCAGAAACTTACTCCTACCACAAGACACTAGGCTGAGGAGTGTCTTGCCTGCTGAGTAACATTTTCTGCCTCCATATATGCGGCTGCATATGTTTCATTCCGTGCTAAGCAAGAATCCTTGACTTAGTACATGATGTGGTGCTGAGATTACTTGTTTCCGCTGCAGTTATCAGTTAACCACAAGTGCATTTGTGTGCTAATTCCCAGCAGAGTGGCATCAGAGCCTTGGTTGCTTAGAAGGTTGCAAATCCCAGTTGCTTGATTGTTGCTGGAAGTGCTGCTCACAATGGCTTTGGAAGAAAGCGCTACTATAAGTGGCATGATAAAACTTGATTCTTCCAATTACTCATTATGGAAGCCCATGATGGAAGACATCCTTTATTGCAAGGATTTGTACGAGCCAATTGTGAAAGACAAGATACCCACAGGTGTCACGGAAGAAGAATGGAGAGTGTTGCACAGAAAGGCAGTAGGTATGATTCGGTTGTACATCAACCACAATATTTTCCATCATGTTGCAAATGACACAAATGCATATGAGATGTGGCAGAAGTTGGAGTCTATGTATGAGAGGAAGACATCAATGAACAAGGCCTCGGTGATCAAAAGACTTGCAAAGCTTGAGTACCGAGATGGCACAAGTGTGATTGAGCACTTAAATGTCTTTCAATGCCATATAAATCAACTTTCAGCCATGAAGATCAACTTTGAGGATGAGGTGCAAGCATTGTTGCTGCTGAGTTCCATGCCTGATAGTTGGAATACGCTTGTTGTGTCACTTAGTAATTCAGCTCCGGATGGGAAGCTGACTTTGGAGATGGTGAAGAACAGTATGCTGAATGAAGAAGCCAGAAAGAAGGAAAAGGGTGATGCCTCTTCTTCTGATGCGTATGTGGCTGAAACCCATGGGAAGAATGAGAATCATGGTTGCAGCAATACAAGATTTCAGCAAGGCAAAACCAAACCCAGGGGGAGATCAAAGTCAAAACAGAGAAAAGATATTACTTGCTTTCATTGTGGCAATCCGGGACACATAAAGAGCGAGTGCAGGAAGTACAAAAGAGAGCTTGCAGAGGGGAAACTCAGAAAGAAAACCGAGCAAAAGGCTAAGAGCAGTTCAGCCATGACCGCAACAGACGAGGACTATCTAGTCATTGAAGATGAAGATTGCTATAGTGTTGTTCGTGATGATGCCATGAGTTGGGTTGTGGATTCAGGTACGTCCTTCCACATCACATCACATAAGGAGTATTTCACATCTTACACTAGTGGTGTTGCTGGCCAAGTGAGGATGGGAAATAGTGGTTCGTCAGTAATTGTTGGCAAGGGCTCTATATGCATTGAAACAAACACAGGTTGCATATTGGTGCTTGATGATGTGAGGCATGTTCCCGACATAAGGCTGAATTTGTTGTCAGTGGGAAAGCTTGATGATATCAAACATCCTAGTTATTTTGATGAAGAAAAGTGGAAGCTCACCAAAGGCTCTTTGATTGTGGCTCGAGGAAGTAAGCAAGGTAATCTCTATGTGACTAAAACCAAGTTGTGCAATGAGGTGTTGACCATTGTTGAAAAAGACACTTCGGTTGAATTGTGGCACAAGAGGCTTGGGCATATGAGTGAGAAGGGCATGCATGCTCTTGCTCGCATGGAGTACCTCCCTGAGTTAAAAGGTATATCCTTAAAACCCTATGCACATTGTTTTGCTGGCAAACAACATAGGGCTGCATTTCATACACTCCCTCCACATCGTGCAGAAAATGTTCTTGATATTGTGCACACTGATGTTTGCTCCATGACTGAAAAATCTCATGGTGGAGCATTATACTTTGTGACTTTTATTGATGACCATTCCAGAAAGGTTTTTGTGTATGTATTGAAACACAAATACCAGACGCTTGAAACCTTTAAGGAGTTCCATGCCAAGGTTGAAAGAGAAACTGGCAGGAAATTGAAGTGCGTGAGATCAGACAATGGTGGTGAATACAGAGGTCCTTTTGAGAGGTACTACAGAAATGTTGGCATCAGGCTTGAGAAGAGTCCACCAAAGACATCCCAGCTCAATGGTCTTGCAGAGAGAATGAACAGGACACCCACAGAGAGGATCACAGCTATGCTCTCTCATGCTCATTTACCTAATTCATTTTGGGCTGAAGCATTGATGAATGCTATGTATGTGGTTAACCTATCTCCCTCAGTTCCTCTTGCAGGTGATATTCCTCAGAGAGTTTGGTCAGGGAAGGAGGTATCATACAAGCACTTGAAGGTCTTTGGTTGCAGGGCATTTGTACATGTTCCAAGGGACGAGAGATCCAAGCTTGATAGCAAGACAAAGCAGTGCATCTACCTCAGCCAACCAAGTGAAGAGTTTGGCTACAGGTTGTGGGATCCGGTAAATAGGAAGATTGTGCGAAGCCGAGATGTGGTGTTCATTGAAGATGGAACAATAAAAGATATTGGGAAACCAGAGAAGCCAATGACCAACACACCTCAGGTTGACATGGATCGAATCCGTCCTCCTCTTGTGCATGACAATCATGGGGGAGATGATGACACTGAAGATAGTGGAGATGCAACTGATCAAGGCAGTACAAGTCAAAGTGGCGAGCAGCCATCAAGTGATGATGGTGATGAAGTTGGTAATGATGATGCCAACAAAAATCCACCTAATTCGCCACCAGTGCAGTAGCAAAGAAGTGAAAGAGGTCACATTCCTTCTTCTAAATATCCACCACATCAATATGTGTTGATGACAGATGCAAGTGAGCCCTCATGCTATGAGGAGGCAATGTCTGATGAGAACAAGGAAGAATGGTCATAAGCCATGTAGGATGAGATGAATTCCCTATATGAAAATGATACTTTTGAGTTGGTGAAACTGCCAAAGGGCAAGAAAGCACTCAAGAACAAGTGGGTGTACAGAGTGAAGACTGAAGAAAACACCTCACATCCAAGGTACAAGGCCAGATTGGTTGTGAAAGGATTCAGTTAGAAAAAGGGCATTGATTATAGTGAGATATTCTCTCTGGTGGTCAAGATGTCTTCGATCCGAGTTGTGCTTGGCATGGCTGCCACCATGGACTTGGAAATTGAACAACTTTATGTGAAGACTGCATTCTTACATGGTGACCTAGAGGAGGAGATATACATGGAGCAGCCAGAGGGATTTATGGTTGCAAGCAAGGAGCACTTAGTTTGCAAATTGAAGAAGAGCTTGTATGGCTTGAAGCAAGCTCCTCGGCAGTGGTACAAGAAGTTTGAGTCTTTTATGGCTGGGCTTGGTTACCATAAAGCACAACCTGACCATTGTGTCTTTATGAAGAGGTACGCCGAGGGTGACTTTATTATTCTCTTGTTGTATGTTGATGATATGCTGATTGTTGGAAATGGCACAAAGAGGATTGCTCTCCTCAAGAAGGCATTGAGTAAATCATTTTCCATGAAGGATTTAGGACCAGCTAAGCAAATACTTGGCATGAAGATCTCCCGTGATAGATCAAAGAAGCTGCTTTGGCTCTCACAGGAAAGATATATTGAGAAGGTACTTGAAAGGTTCAATATGAAAGATGCAAAATCTGTTATCTCTCTGCTTGTAGGCCATCACAAACTGAATTCAAAACAATGTACTACAAGCAAGAAGGAGAAAGAAGAAATGAGGAAAGTACCTTACCAATCTGCTGTGGGCAGATTGATGTATGCCATGGTATGCACTAGGCCTGACATTGCCTATGCAGTTGGAGTTGTTAGCCGGTTCATGACAAATCCAAGTAAAGCTCACTAGGAAGCAGTGAAGTGGATTCTCAGGTATCTCAAGGGTACTTCTACATCTTGTCTATGCTTTGGAAATGGTGATCCTGTATTGCAGGGCTATACAGATGCAGATTACGCAGGTGACAAGGATCGTAGGAAGTCCACATCTGGATACCTGATGACTTATGCAGGGGGAGGAGTGTCATGGCAATCAAGATTGCAGAAATGTGTTTCTACATCAACTACAGAAGCTGAGTACATTGCAGCAGTTGATGCTGGCAAGGAAGTTTTGTGGATGAAGAACTTCTTGCAAGAGCTCGGCATGAAGCAAGAGAAGTATGTTCTGTTTTGTGACAGTCAGAGTGCTATTCATCTTGCCAAGAATTCAAGTTATCACTCTTGAACCAAGCACATTGATGTGAGGTACCATTGGATTCGAGATGTTGTGAGTTCCAAGTTGCTGAAACTTGAGAAGATTCATACCGACGACAACGGTTCAGATATGATGACCAAGATATTGCCAAATGAGAAGCTACAAGCATGTTGCAAGGTAACGGGCATGACGGTGCCCCCCTCATGAGTCGGAGGGGGAGATTTGTTGGGATATCCTCCTCATGTGGGCTGTGAGGAGATGACCATTTGAGGCCTTTTAGGCAGCCCAAAGAGGTGCATAAGCCCACTGCCCATTAGGGTTATGACCTAGGGTCATTTTGGACTTTGCACATGAGTGGATGGGGATGCTTTTACCCTCCATCCAGCAGCCACCACCAAGAGTGACGAAAATCAGTTCATCCTCCAAGACAGAAGAAGAGAGAAAACCAAGAGAGCAAGGGAAGAAGAGGAAGATTGAAGGAAGAAGAAAGGGAGCTCCTCCCCAAGGTTGTGATGGTCCAGATCCACTACCTTGTCTCCTTCAAGCTTCGGTTCCACCATCTTTGGTGAGATTGTTCCAATCCCTAGTTCTTGAGCCCCAAATCTTGTTGTGTTCATCCAAGATTCAGAACTCTTGATGTATGA
>NC_053023.1:715190498-715201322 GCF_003073215.2 Triticum urartu
CGAGCCCCAGCTACGCGTAGGACCAAACCGCGGTCGATTTGGTCGCCTGTGGGCGATTCCCGAAGCCCTCCGCCGTCTCTGTCGTCGCCGGCGACGAGCCGTTGACCTGGTCCGGCGGGTTTGACCCAGCTTGACCGGGGTTTGACTTTCCCCTAACTCACTGACATGTGGGCCCCAGGCCACTAACTAAACTAGGATTAGTATTAGTTTAACACAAACTAACTTTAGTTAGTTAACTAACTACTGACCAGTGGGTCCCACTGGTCAGGTTTGACCTGGCCAGCCACAGTTGACCTGCTGACGTCACTCTTACGTCATGCTGACGCAGTAAAACCTTTTCTGTATTTTAAATAAATCTAAATGATTTATTTATTTCAGAAAATTCCTAAAACTTCTAAAAATCATAGAAAATAATCTATAACTCAGAATGAAATAATTTATATATGAAAAATTATCAGAAAAATTCAAGGAATCTGTTTATGGCATTTTCATGCATGTTTGAACAATGTTTGTCCCCTGTTTTGGACAAAACAAATAAATGGCATTTAATAAAGCACATATGGAGTTTGAATTTGAATCTAGTGTTCAAACCAACTCCATTTAACTTGTTGCTAGTTGCATTAGGCCAATCAACAGCATATTGCCATGTCACATTCATGCATCATATTGTTGCATGGCATTGATTGTGTCCTTCCCTGTTTGCTGGTAACCGTCCCCTCTCAGACGACGATGTTTCCGACGACGTGATCGATGACACCGATGAAGAGCTATATTATCTTCAGAAGTGCCAGGCAAGCAAAACCCCTTTGTTCATTCCGATACAATCCCACTCTCTCGCTCCTGCTCTCTTTCACTGCATTAGGACAACAATGGTTCAACTGTTACTTGCTGCGGTAGTTGAGCCCCTTATCCTCTGCATGACCTGTCATTGCCACAGTAAATAGATGAAACCCACTAGTATGAGTAGGAGTTGTTTGAGCCTTGATGTGCCTACTCATTCATGCTTGTTTTTCATGCCTGCTATTGCATAGAGTTGTGTCAGGTCTGATTCATTGGGGATGAACCGGAGGTGTGTAAACATGTCCTACAGTGTGTGAGCTAAGTGTGTGAACACGATTTGGTTAAGGTAGCGGTGAGAGGCCATGTAGGAGTACATGGTGGGTTGTCTCATTGGAACCGTTCTTAGGAACTGAGTTCTGTGTTTGTGATCCATGAAACAGTTACTACCACGCATTGGGCCCGAAACCAATGGACCCTCCTGGCTTCTTGATCACCCTTGTCCTCTGTCCAGGAGTTGCAACTAGTTTCTGGTGTTTATAGGATATGTGTTGGCGGCCGTGCGTAGCGCTGACCCTAGGGGTGGGCTATGATGCGGTAGATACACCGTGTCCGGGTATGCCGGGCGCCCGTTTGGTGTCTCGAAACCCTGTACACATCGTCCGGGGCCGTATGTGGAAACCTCGGTCGGACTCCCTGTGGATGGAACCTGGATAGGCGATAAACCTGGACTAGAGACTTGAGTGTTTAGGTAGGCCGTGGCCGACACCCTCGTTGGGCTTCCGCTTGAAGGTTGCCGAGTACATGTCGTGTAAACGGCGGTAAGTGGTGAGAGCGTGTGTGAAGAAGTACACCCCTGCAGGGTTATCATCATCTATTCGAATAGCCGTGTCCGCGGTAATGGACTTCTGGGTTGCCTATAACAGTTCATAGACAAGTGAAAGTGGATACCCTAAACTCGCAAGATAAGTGTGAGTGCTATGGATGGCCTTCCCGTAGGGAGACGGGAGCGGATCCATAGTGGTGTATTGAATGCTGAATATGTGGACTCGTGTGCGCCACCTCAAAAGAGTTGCTTGCAGTCGTAGTTCAGGTTAGCCACTGAGTCAAAGCTGGCTTGCTGCAGTTAAACTCCACCACCCCCTTTATTGATACTGATGCATATGTAGATAGTTCTGATGTAAGTCTTGCTGGGTACATTTGTACTCACGTTTGCTTAATTTATGTTTTGCAGAGAGATTTCAGTCTCGCTAGTAGTTTCGCGTGGACTTCGACATTTAGCTTGATACCTCAGCTACGATCTTGTGCCCTCGGCAGGATCTGGTAGATAGCCAGCCTTCTCAGCCTTTTTCATTTGTAGATGTCTGTACTCAGACATGTTAAGCTTCCGCATGTGCTTTGATTTGTATGCTATGATTGTTGGGTCATGAGACCCATGTTTGTAATATCTCGCTCCTCGGAGCCTAATGAATAAATACTTGAGTTGTAGAGTTATGTTGTGATGCCATGTTGTATTTACACATATCGAGCATATTGTGTGTATGATTGAAATGCTTGGTATGTGTGGGATCCGACAATCTAGTGGTTTATCCTTGGCAGCCTCTCTTATGGGGAAATGTAGTCTAGTGCTTCCATGAGCCATAGTAGTCCGCTACAGCCCGGTTCACCGGAGTCCTGCTAGCCCAGCACTACTGCTCAGGACACTTGACTGGCCGGCATGTGTTTCACTTCGTTCCTTTGTCTGTCCCTTTAGGGAAATGTCACATGATGACATCAGGAGTCCTTCCTAGCCTGCTACAGCCCGGGTTCCCGGAGTCCTGTTAGCCCAGTGCTACAGCCTGGATTCACACGCTGCTGACCGACACGCTCGATGTGATTCATGTATGCCTGTCCCCATAGGTTAGTGCCGCTTTGGGTTCACGACTAGCCATGTCAGCCCGGGTTCTCTGTCATATGGATGCTAGCGACACTATCATATACGTGAGCCAAAAGGCGCAAACGGTCCCGGGCCATGGTAAGGCGACACCCGTGGGAATACCGTGCGTGAGGCCGCAAAGTGATATGAGGTGTTACCGGCTAGATCGATGTGACTTGGAATCGGGGTCCTGACAGCGTTGGTATCAGAGCCTGACTGCCTGTAGGATTACCAAGCCAAACTAGTCGAAGTCGAGTCTAGAAATGCTTTAGCTATGTAAGGGAATTGTTTGTGGAAGGGAACGTAAGGCTCTTTTTACTCCTTTACCTTATGTCCTTCTGATCTGAGTCAACCTCTTCTTTTCTACGGGGATTAAGAACTAGGCCTTCTCATCTATCTATCAGGATGACGTGTTACTAAACCGTAGTTGTCTAGGATTGTTGAGTTTAAGCCCGAGTTCGGTTCCTACTACTTCTGTGTTGGCAGTTCATCTCAGAACTTTGATATTGTGATGTTAAGTGGTTATGCCACCATTTTGCAGGATGTCTCAAATCATTTTGAGCATTTACAGCCGTTATGCTGTCCGAGTCATCCCAGGTCTCTAAATAGTCTGATGCATTTGCAAATCCCTTCTTCCCATTTCCGATGTCCTTTTGGGCCAGATTAAGCACACTAACGGTCTGTTGAGGTACTCTACTACCTCGACATATATGTTGGAGCTATTATTATGACCCTAGGTGTTTTAGGGAGTCACCTAGTAATCTAGCCATGTTTTGTGTTCCCAGTGTGATGATTCTGGCCACCATTCTTGAAAGCATCCCGTGATGCCATTTAGTAGTAGGTATTCTATTCCTGGGTTCTTGAACCCGAGATTCACCCTACTTACCTCATGTTGATAGTGTTGGTAGTTCCTTTAGGATATTAGTAACCTTTGCATTAGTCCTCGAGGTCCGTGGTATTTTCCTTCTTCCAAATACTATGAACCACTTATGGCAGAAGTTTGTTGGATCAAAAGATCACAACAGGAGGGCTCTCGATGAGTTCCCCATTCTATATTGTGACTCTGCCAATCCTACCTCTCTGCATGGGTTATCTGGAAGAAACCTGTTGAACTTGATTCGACATACTAATCTATGCATCCACAACTCAGAAAGATATATGTCCCCTTGAGTTGTCCATCTTCATTTGTTATTCTGACCATCGTCTATCAATAGTCAGGAGTAACTGTGCATCCGTGTTATCGATGTTTATTATTCTCGTGGTACGTTAAGCCATTCTATTTCAGAATAATTAGGAGAAACAAACTCCAGTACCTCATCCATATCCAGGATTGGGTCAAAGTAGTTGTGTTCTGCAGATCAAATGCCAATCCAGCTTTTGCTCTGTTCTACCCTAGGGTATTACCCCCTTTATGTCAGGATTGTCATGATAATTGCACCCTCTCTCATGAATTCTTGACGCAGTGATACTTCTTACCATCATTTTCTTTCCTCGGTCCCGTGTTGTCGCAACCGGAATGCCGACAAGTGAACCATGATGTGTGAAATCAATACTCCTAGCAACTAGTTGCTAGGTAGCTAATGGACAATAATTTCTTTCTTAGCGTGTTGGTTATTGAATCATCATCCTAAGATTGATCGTGCTACCTAGTCCATTTTTCCTGGTGCACTCTTCGATCAATGAGTTAGGATTGTGTCAGTCCCTCGCTCTCTTGATCATATCGTCTTGCTCTGAAAAGCAAGATTGTTCCCGAGCTTAGAAACATATCGATGGTTCATGATTTTCTGAATATTTCCTCGAAAGTATCACCAGGTTGCCCCCTGACTGTTATGTTGAGCTCGTGATCAAGTTGGTTTCTTGTAAACCACCCCTTCTCTAAGAATCTGTGTTGGATACCCTGAGCTAGTTGGTTAAGCTGAAAAACAACTTGGAGAGTTGGGAGATGAAAGCTTGTCCGGCTCAGTTCATTCCAAAGGGATATCCTTGTGTGTGTGTGTGTGTGTTGAAGAAAGATGATATTTTCATCGATTGTTCCTCGGGATCGGTTGTTGAATCTATCATCTTGTCCAAACCTTGATTTGAGTGTGGGCTATCGTCAAGTCAAATGAGAACCAACGATGTTCATAATGTTGTCCTACTCGTGGTTGTTTCCCCGAGCATACACCGTTATATCTTTTGGGTCTGACCAATGCGAACACCTTGTTCACATAATTATGGAATTCCATCTTCACGGAAATCTGGATGACCTTTTGTTGAGCCCATCGACAATATTTTCATCTTATCCATGATTCATGTTGAACATTAAGCTAGTGTTGGAAACTTTGAAAGCATTTCTTCATGCTAGCTCATGAAGCATATGTTTGGTATAAGAAGTGACTTCCTCTAGTTCACGTGCATTTGAAGCAAGTTGCCGCTATGAATTTGGGAAGGTTTGTTTCGCTTTCTCTGGAATCATCCCAAGTCAGTCATGCATACGTGCGAAGTATTCTGTGGTCTGGAGACTTGCAACCTTCATTCTATATGAATCCCTGGCACACCAAGCCACTGATAGATTTGTTCAAGGAGAAGAAGGTTCTTCTTAAGAGCTAGACTTATGCAAGGACTTCGATATCCTCGTTCCCCATCTGGACTCGGTAGTGTTTTATTATAAGACTATTATGTGGTCATGCTTGTCTAGGACAGCGTGTTCACAGGTTTGTAGCAAAACTAGCTGATGTTTTGGAGCTTGCTATCGCAGTTCATTCCCCGAGAATCTCGCAACGTCGTCTCATCGATTTGTTTTGCAAACTTTCATTTTCCTTTCTAGACTCGATGAGTCTGGAATATCCTAACACCAACCAGATCTGAATCTCAGGCAGATATGATGGTTGGAGCATTTTTCAAGAACTATGATATTGGTCCCTCGATAACCGGTAAAGTGGATGTCGTGGCCAACACATCCAGCCGGAAGACCTATTATTGTAGTATCTCGATTGAAGAAAGTTGGCCACCTCCCCATGAGGATTTCGTAGGATTTACCTCCGTAGTTAATCCTTACGGATTCTTGTGCTCCCGAAGTCCGACCTTTTACTTGATGTCCTAGTTACCAAACCATATCAATAAATGGGTTATCCTAGCACATCAAGGAGAACATTAGAAGCGGAGTGCTAAATGTCTCCCGGTCGATCGTCCAGATTCTGTTCCCTTAGCCTCGCTAAGGGAAGGTCTGAGAGGGTGTTATGTTCCTTTGTATCCGCATCATCCATCACTAGTCATCATGGTAGTATGTCGTGTTGCCAGGATCCTTGCCACGGATGTTGGTAGAACCTTGATGAATATGGAAATGCCCAAGTTCTTGAGAGCACGCACAAGCACTAGGTTTACCGTTGGCGTTAACTGGGATTTGCTTCCAGTTTCCTCGGTTATGTTATAACCTTTTCAAACAGTGGACTCACTCTCGACCGTTGAGCTCTTCCCCAGTTACCAGAATCATTCCCAACATTTGCATTTTGTTCCCAGCCTGCACCTCAGTAGTTGTTGTTCAGGATCATCTTCAAAAGTGGACTTACCATGGGTCTCATCCATTTCCAATGATAAGCAAAAATCATCCATTGCGTTTTCTTCAACAAGGTAGTCCACATCATCCATCCTAGTCCGAGTATGCCATTTCTTCGAGCTCTTTCAAACGGTCAATTGAAAATTGCTTTAAGTTGGTATGAAGAGTTTCAATGATCTATGGAACAAAAGTAATTCTTTTTGCCACTTAAGGGAACAATCCAACGAGTCACTTTTCCCAAGGTGCCCCATTATGGGATCATGGCAATTATTTCCTCGCCACCATGACACCATCCACCATCTTTCTAAGCGTGGAATTGTTGCCCACAAATCAAACCTAGTCGTTTGTTCTTCCATCTCTCTCGATGTGTGTTTTGTGTCTCAACTCAAGAGATGTTCTAATGTCTCACTCCATGAGTTAATCTTGAGTTGCTCGATCTTTGAGAAGATCGTTTCCTGTAGAGTTTCCTTCCCTCTTCATCGTGTTGGATGAAGATCTCGAAGACAAAGACGTCAAGAGCAATGTGATGCAATATATCGGTATCTTTGAGAAGGGCAGTTGGATCAAGAAGACTGTGATAGTTTTGTGACCCCTCTGTCTTCTTACTCCACTTCTTGAATCTCGGGACGAGATTCTTGTTTTAGTGGGGGTGAGTTGTCACATCCCAAGTTCTGGTAATGCCTAGTGCTAACATATGGTGTTGCATCATGTCTACTTTACTCAGAAAATTGAAATGGGGATGACAGAACCCCCAGCACCCCATTAATCCAACTAGGATTTACTAAAATCTTTTTCAATGAACCTGAAATGCCCTTCTAAAATGTTCATCATCATTGCCTTGGTCTTAAACCTCTGACAGAAATGGTGCACATATTTCTAGGACATCATAGGGTCACTGAATTAAATCATACTCTATTTGCATTTGGGCATTTAAATGCTATAGAATATTTTAGATGTCCAAATAATCCTAAACTGAAATGTTCCATGTTGGTTATATGCTAAACAGTGGGCATGAGCAGTTTGGTGATTTTCGAAAGTGCCTAAGCATTTTTAGAAAAGCCACAAAGTTGTAGAAAATATAAAACAGGGAATAAAATAGAGAAAGGAGAAACTTACCTGGCTTACCTGCAGCCCAGCTGTGCGGCCCAACACTGTAGCCAGCCCAGCCCAACTCCTCCCCAGTCTTCAACCTCGTGCCAGTAGGCACGAGGGCGTGTGCCCGCGGCACGCACGCGCGCGCCCGGCCACCTCCTGCTTGCCGCTTTCCCCCTCGACGCCCTGGGGACGCCACGCAGCCTCCCGGGTCCCTCTCTCACTCTCTCCCGTGCTCCTCCCCCTTCTCTGGCTCTCTCCCTCGCACCACCGAACGTGGCCGCCGCCGCTGACGAGAACCACCACGGCCATAGCTACCCCCTCGCCCCTCTGTTGTGCCCACGAGTTCCGCGACGCTGTCCTCGACCCCCTCACCGAACCACGCCCCGCCGGAAGCCCTGCAGCGTCGCCTTCGAGCTCTTCTTCAACCTTCGGCCGCCGGCGACCTCGTCTTTGATTCACCGCCGTCCGTGTTTCCCCGGCCCCGACTTCGACTCCGTTCGACCCCTCTGTGAGCCTCCGTCGTTTCCCCCTTGTTTTCCCTATCCAACCCTTCCTCTAGCCGTGTTTTCGCCGGAGACCGAACCGCCGAGCCTCTCGCCGCCGTGGCCACAGCCGCCGCAACCTCCAACCGAGCACACCCACGTGCTCACCGCGCCGCGTAGGTGTCGTAGGAGCCAAGCATGCCACCCACGGGCACCGTAGCCCCGCTCCCGAGTGCACCCGTACTCCGGCCGCCGCCACGAGCTCGATTCCGGTGAGCTCGCTCCACCCCAGCTCCTCCCACTTGCCCTACTAGATGCGCACGAGCCCCAGCTACGCGTAGGACCAAACCGCGGTCGATTTGGTCGCCTGTGGGCGATTCCCGAAGCCCTCCGCCGTCTCTGTCGTCGCCGGCGACGAGCCGTTGACCTGGTCCGGCGGGTTTGACCCAGCTTGACCGGGGTTTGACTTTCCCCTAACTCACTGACATGTGGGCCCCAGGCCACTAACTAAACTAGGATTAGTATTAGTTTAACACAAACTAACTTTAGTTAGTTAACTAACTACTGACCAGTGGGTCCCACTGGTCAGGTTTGACCTGGCCAGCCACAGTTGACCTGCTGACGTCACTCTTACGTCATGCTGACGCAGTAAAACCTTTTCTGTATTTTAAATAAATCTAAATGATTTATTTATTTCAGAAAATTCCTAAAACTTCTAAAAATCATAGAAAATAATCTATAACTCAGAATGAAATAATTTATATATGAAAAATTATCAGAAAATTCAAGGAATCTGTTTATGGCATTTTCATGCATGTTTGAACAATGTTTGTCCCCTGTTTTGGACAAAACAAATAAATGGCATTTAATAAAGCACATATGGAGTTTGAATTTGAATCTAGTGTTCAAACCAACTCCATTTAACTTGTTGCTAGTTGCATTAGGCCAATCAACAGCATATTGCCATGTCACATTCATGCATCATATTGTTGCATGGCATTGATTGTGTCCTTCCCTGTTTGCTGGTAACCGTCCCCTCTCAGACGACGATGTTTCCGACGACGTGATCGATGACACCGATGAAGAGCTATATTATCTTCAGAAGTGCCAGGCAAGCAAAACCCCTTTGTTCATTCCGATACAATCCCACTCTCTCGCTCCTGCTCTCTTTCACTGCATTAGGACAACAATGGTTCAACTGTTACTTGCTGCGGTAGTTGAGCCCCTTATCCTCTGCATGACCTGTCATTGCCACAGTAAATAGATGAAACCCACTAGTATGAGTAGGAGTTGTTTGAGCCTTGATGTGCCTACTCATTCATGCTTGTTTTTCATGCCTGCTATTGCATAGAGTTGTGTCAGGTCTGATTCATTGGGGATGAACCGGAGGTGTGTAAACATGTCCTACAGTGTGTGAGCTAAGTGTGTGAACACGATTTGGTTAAGGTAGCGGTGAGAGGCCATGTAGGAGTACATGGTGGGTTGTCTCATTGGAACCGTTCTTAGGAACTGAGTTCTGTGTTTGTGATCCATGAAACAGTTACTACCACGCATTGGGCCCGAAACCAATGGACCCTCCTGGCTTCTTGATCACCCTTGTCCTCTGTCCAGGAGTTGCAACTAGTTTCTGGTGTTTATAGGATATGTGTTGGCGGCCGTGCGTAGCGCTGACCCTAGGGGTGGGCTATGATGCGGTAGATACACCGTGTCCGGGTATGCCGGGCGCCCGTTTGGTGTCTCGAAACCCTGTACACATCGTCCGGGGCCGTATGTGGAAACCTCGGTCGGACTCCCTGTGGATGGAACCTGGATAGGCGATAAACCTGGACTAGAGACTTGAGTGTTTAGGTAGGCCGTGGCCGACACCCTCGTTGGGCTTCCGCTTGAAGGTTGCCGAGTACATGTCGTGTAAACGGCGGTAAGTGGTGAGAGCGTGTGTGAAGAAGTACACCCCTGCAGGGTTATCATCATCTATTCGAATAGCCGTGTCCGCGGTAATGGACTTCTGGGTTGCCTATAACAGTTCATAGACAAGTGAAAGTGGATACCCTAAACTCGCAAGATAAGTGTGAGTGCTATGGATGGCCTTCCCGTAGGGAGACGGGAGCGGATCCATAGTGGTGTATTGAATGCTGAATATGTGGACTCGTGTGCGCCACCTCAAAAGAGTTGCTTGCAGTCGTAGTTCAGGTTAGCCACTGAGTCAAAGCTGGCTTGCTGCAGTTAAACTCCACCACCCCCTTTATTGATACTGATGCATATGTAGATAGTTCTGATGTAAGTCTTGCTGGGTACATTTGTACTCACGTTTGCTTAATTTATGTTTTGCAGAGAGATTTCAGTCTCGCTAGTAGTTTCGCGTGGACTTCGACATTTAGCTTGATACCTCAGCTACGATCTTGTGCCCTCGGCAGGATCTGGTAGATAGCCAGCCTTCTCAGCCTTTTTCATTTGTAGATGTCTGTACTCAGACATGTTAAGCTTCCGCATGTGCTTTGATTTGTATGCTATGATTGTTGGGTCATGAGACCCATGTTTGTAATATCTCGCTCCTCGGAGCCTAATGAATAAATACTTGAGTTGTAGAGTTATGTTGTGATGCCATGTTGTATTTACACGTATCGAGCATATTGTGTGTATGATTGAAATGCTTGGTATGTGTGGGATCCGACAATCTAGTTGTTTATCCTTGGCATCCTCTCTTATGGGGAAATGTAGTCTAGTGCTTCCATGAGCCATAGTAGTCCGCTACAGCCCGGTTCACCGGAGTCCTGTTAGCCCAGCACTACTGCTCAGGACACTTGACTGGCCGGCATGTGTTTCACTTCGTTCCTTTGTCTGTCCCTTCGGGGAAATGTCACACGGTGACATCCGGAGTCCTGCCTAGCCTGCTACAGCCCGGGTTCCCGGAGTCCTGTTAGCCCAGTGCTACAGCCTGGATTCACACGCTGCTGACCGACACGCTCGATGTGATTCATGTATGCCTGTCCCCATAGGTTAGTGCCGCTTTGGGTTCACGA
>NC_053023.1:715202322-715212530 GCF_003073215.2 Triticum urartu
GGACCTTTATTATGCAGTCTGTCGCTTTTATTGCTTCCATATCACAAGATCGTATAAAGCTTATTTTCTCCACACTAATAAATCATACATATTTAGAGAGAAATTTTTATTGCTTGCAACAATGATAACTTACTTGAAGGATCTGATTCAATCCATAGGTAGATATGGTGGACTCTCATGGCAAAACTGGTTTAAGGTTATTCGGAAGCACAAGTAGTATCTCTACTTGGTGCAAAGAATTTGGCTAGCATGAGAGGGAAAGGCAAGCTCAACATGTTGGATGATCCATGACAATATAATTTATTTCGGATGTAAGAAAACATAACCCATTACGTTGTTTTCCTTGTCCAACATCAACTCTTTAGCATGTCATATTTTAATGAGTGCTCACAATCATAAAAGATGTCCAAGATAGTATATTTATATGTGAAAACCTGTCTTTCTTTATTACTTCTTATTAATTGCAACGATGACCAAAACTATGTTTGTCAGCTTTCAACAACTTTTATTCACCATACTCTTTATATGTGAAGTCATTACTCTCCATAAGATCCATATGATCTCTTTATTTATTTTTATTTTTATTCCCTCAAGATCATAGCAAGATAATCAAGCCCTTGACTCAACACTAATCTTTATTATATATAGCTCACGGACTCGATTACATAGAAGGATCATAAAGAAAAACTCAAAACTAAATCATACTAAAACTTTATTCTACTAGATCAAGATATTATCAAAAGGATTGAACTAAGAAAAACGGTAAAGATAAAAGTGTGATGGTGATACGATACCAGGGCACTCCCCCAAGCTTGGCAGTTGCCAAGGGAGTGCCCATACCATGTGTTTATGTCTCTTTCTTCGGGGGTGGTGATGTTGGAGTTGTTGATGATTGTGCCTTTAGCTTTTTCATATTGTAATTGAGAAGGGCGATCTCCTCCTTTAAATCATCGACCTCCAATTCCAGCTTCAAGATCTTGTCACGTAAATCTCCTTTGCTTTTCTGCCGAAAACGAGAAGGAATAGATCGGTTGTTAGACAGTTTAGCCCTCTTGGGGAGACTAGACTTCTTGAACTTCACGTGCATATCCCAAGGTTGAGGTAGAGGGACATCCTCCTCCTCCGAACTTGAGTAATTGATCATCCTCAAGTGAGCATCCTCCTCATCATCCATAGTTCGACCACAAGGAGATAGGTCCCCATAGGTCTTTGGGTCTTTGGGTCCGTCGAAGTCTTGGGAAGACATCTTGATCTAATCTACAACCGAACAGCTCTAAACAAAAACAGGGGATCTTTGCGTGGTACGGTGGTCAAGATCTTCGGGAGATTATATAATGAATTTTTACCGACCAAAAGAAGTATCGTGCAAGAAAACGGAGTCCGGAGAGCACACGAGGTGCCCACGAGGCAGGGGGCATGCCCAGGGGGTAGGGCGCTGTAACACCCTCGATGCGGCTATATCTCCTACGTGTCGAAGCACGACTTAGAGGCATAACCGCATTGAAAGCAATGTCGCAAGTAAGGTAATCTTCACAACAACCCATGTAAATAGATAATAAGGGGAAAGGAACATAGTTGGCTTACACTCGCCACGTCACACAAATACATAAATAACATTACAATCATCCAATACACTCATGGTCCGACTACGGTACCAAAATAAAAGATCAACCCCAACAAGCGACATGGTCCCGATCGCCCCAACTAGGCACCACTACTGATCATCAGGGAAAGACACATAGTAACGGCGTGAGTCTTCGTCGAACTCCCACTTGAGCTCAAGCGTATCATCTGGAACGGAGTCATCAGGCCCTGCATCTGGTTTGGAAGTAATCTGTGAGTCACGGGGACTCAGCAATCTCGCACCCTCGTGATCAATACTATTTAAGCTTATAGGTAAGGCAAGGTAATATGTGGAGCTGCAGCAAGCGACTAGCATATATGGTGGCTAACCTGTTCGCAAAAGAGAGCGAGAAGAGAAGGCAAAGCACGAACGAAGAACTATAGAACAACCTACAGCAAGCATTACTCCAACACCGTGTTCACTTCCCGGACTCCGCCGAGAAGAGACCATCACGGTTACACACGCGGTTGATTCATTTTAATTAAGTTAAGGTTCAAGTTATCTACAACCAGACATTAACAAATTCCCATCTGCCCATAACCGCGGGCACGGCTTTCAAAAGTTCAAATCCCTGCAGGGGAGTCCCAACTTAGCCCATCACGAGCTCTCACGGTCAACGAAGGATAAACCTTCTCCCGAGACATTTTGATCAGACTCGGCATCCCGTTTCTACAAGACAACTTTGACAAAGATAAAACAAATCCAGCAACACCGCTCGAATGTGCCGACAAATCCCGATAGGAGCTGCACATATCTCGTTCTCAGGGCACACTTAGATGAGCTCTCCATACAACTAAAACCAAACCTCGAGTTTCCCCGAGGGGGCGCTGCACCGGGCTCTAGTTTGGACCAGCACTCAGAGGAGCACTGGCCTAGAGGGGTTTAAATAAGATGACCCTCGGGCTCCGAAAACCCAAGGGAAAAAGAGGCTAGGTGGAAAATGGTAAAACCAAGGTTGGGCATTGCTGGAGGAGTCTTATTCAAGGCAAACTATCAAGGGGTTCCCATTATCACCCAACCGCGTAAGGAACGCAAAATCCGGGAACATAACACCGATATGACGGAAACTAGGGCGGCAAGAGTGGAACAAAACACTAGGAAAAATGCCGAGCCTTCCACCCTTTACCAAGTATATAGATGCATTAAGATAACAAGATAATATAGTGATATCCCAACAAATAAACAATGTTCCAACAAGGAACGATCTCCAATCTTCACCTGCAACTAGCAACGCTATAAGAGGGGCTGAGCAAAGCGGTAACATAGCCAATCAACGGTTTGCTAGGACATGGTGGGTTAGAGGTTTGACATGGAAATTTTGGAGGCATGATAAGCAAGTGGTAGGAATCGTAGCATAGGCATAGCAAAAGAGCGAGCATCTAGCAAGCAAAGATAGAAGTGATTTCGAGGGTATGATCATCTTGCCTGCAAAGTTGTCAGAGTTGACTGGATCCTCGAAAGCAAACTCAACGGGCTCCTCGTTAGCGAACTCGTCTCCTGGCTCTACCCAAACAAGACAAACAAGCAAAAGGAACACAATCAACCACGTGCAAAGCTCAAGCAAATATGATGCAAACATGGTATGCTATGCGGGATGCGATAAGTGATGCATATGCAAGATTTGACAAGAAATGATTGAACCTGGCCTCAACTTGGAAATCCAAGAGTGCCACTGGAAAGGTGAGGTGATTTCGGTTGAAATAGGTATAAAGAACACCGGAATCGGATGCACGGTTTGGAAATGGCAAGCAAAACAAATATGGCACCGGTCTGCGATAAACAACAAGTAGCCATCTAAATGCATCAAGATAAATATGCTACATCACTCAAACATGGCAACAAAATACATGGCAGGGATCCACTCATGATGCTTGACAAAAGATGAACACTAAGCTACGGCCAATTCATCCATTAACAGGTTCAAACAAGCATGGCAAAAGTGCAATTGATAAACAGGTTTCAGACTTAGTAAAATTAACACTAGCCTGGAATTTCAGATTAGGTAGCACACTTTGGAGCATGAAAACTATATGCTACAATAACTTAACATGGCAAAGCAAGGCAGGACATGAAGCTACTCAAAGAGCTTAACAAAAGTCCCTTAGTGACCTTGAGCCAAAAGGGATCAGAAAATACAATTGCAAGCATGTGAACATGGAAAAAACATAATCAGATCTCAGACTTGAAGAAAAACTGGAGCATGCAAATATGTTAACGAATAGGCATGTATACGAGCTTGATGCACTCACTACGGGGCAAGGCATGACAAACTAAGCATACACCCATCAAGAATACATACCATGGAAGCTAGACATGGCAAGAACAACATAGCATGCACGGATCAACAACAACATCCTCGGCAAAATCGCTAACAAGTTAAACAATCTGCCAGGAATTACGAAATAGCAAAAGTAGAGCTCGATTGACTCAAGCTAGGGTGCTCCATAATTGCAAACAAAGACATGGATGGATAGAGCACCACAATATTAACAAATCATCCTTACTGATCATCCTCAAAAGAGGCACGGATCACTAGGAAACAACATGAACATATGGCATATTGATAAAAACAGATCAAGGACTTGGAGAAATTCTAAGTCCCTGAAATCAGCATTAACGAATGCACTACTTTGCAAGCTTGTGCTAGTCACCACACATATCACAAAAATACATGGTAAGCACCTCTGTAAAGATGGCATGGCATATAACAAAACTCATGTAGAAGCTCAGGGCATATCATGCACACAATAATCATGGCAAAAATGACAAATAGCTATTTGGTGCAGCAGATCTGACAATTATCTCAAATAGCTCTCTTCCAACAGCATTTCGGGCATCAAGATGAGCTCAAATGAAAATGATGCAATGAGATGAAATGATGTACTCTCTGAGACGAACATTTTGATATGCTACACGCCCAAAACGGAGCTACGGATGCGGAGTTATGATGCTGAACATGGCATAAAGGCAAAAATGACTTAGAAAATATCTCGGGGTCAACCCTAGGGTTTGACCCGATCCAGATCTGGCACACGCGAGGTCGTCGGCCGAGAGCTTCGCCGGGGTCTCGTCAGAGGAGGGAAGAAGCCGCGAGTCTGGGGCGACGAGGGGTAGAGGGGCAGCACGGCACCGGATCCGGTCGCCGGTGACCTGTCCGGGCGGCGCGTGAGGGCGGCGCGGTTAATCTCGGACGTCGAGGCCGGTGAGGAGGCGGCGCGAGACGCGCGCTCTGCACCCGCAAGGTCGGCGGCTCAGCGGTCAGGCGCGACCAAGCCGTCGAGGAGGAGTTGCGGCACGCAGCGCGGAGGGAAGCCAGGGGCGGCGCGGATCGTGGCGGCGTCGGCGGACCGCGGCCGCGGGGGCCGATGAGCCGGGCCGGCGGACTAGCGGCTGGGGAAGTGTGGTGCGGCGCCATCTTGGCGCTTCGTGATGGCCAGGGCAGCCGGCTAGGCGGACGCTTGTCTGGCTCGGGCCACGGACTTGTCCGGCGGCGCAAGGAGGAAGAGCTAGGGTTCATACCCAGAATTTCGGAGCAAGGGATCCAGAGGGATGAATTTATAGGCTAGGGAGCTAGGAGAGTCCAAATGAGGTGCGGTTTTCAGCCACGCGATCGTGATCGAACGAACGAGATGATGGAGAGGTTTAGGTGGGTTTTGGGCCAAATTGGAAGGGTGTTGGGCTGCAACACACACGAGGCCTCGGTCCCTCGGTTAACCGTTGGAGTATCAAACGAAGTCCAAATGGCAAACTTGACAGGCGGTCTACCGGTAGTAAACCAAGGCCGCTTGGCAAGTCTCGGTCCAATCCGGAAATGTTTAACCCCCACACATGAAAAGAGGTAGAAAGGACCACCGGAGGAGATAGGAGCGCCGGAATGCAAAACGGACAACGGGGAAAATGCTCGGATGCATGAGACGAACACGTATGCAAATGCAATGCACATGATGACATGATATGAGATGCATGACAACGACAACAACACACGAGACAAAAACCCGAACCCGAGGAAATAAAATAACTTAGCGCCGGAAAACGGCAAGAGTTGGAGTACATATAAGGTAAATTACATCCGGGTGTTACAGGGCGCGCCCTCCACCCTCGTGGATGCCTCGTGTCCTTCCGGACTGCTTCTTATTTTCCTATTTTCTTAAATATTCCAAAACGGAGAAAAATTGCTATTAGAACTGTTTTGGAGTCGGTTTACTTACCGTACCACATACCTCTTCCTTTTCGGAGTCTGAAACGTTCTGGAAAGTGTCCCTTATGTATTCCTCCGGGGTTACGGTTTCAATAACATTAGTTTCAACATTTATGGGATTACCTGAGATATAATGTTTGATTCTTTGACCGTTCACCACCCCTCGGATTTGTGCCTTCGAAGTTGTTGATTTTTATGGCACCGGAACGATAGACCTCCTCGATAATGTAAGGACCTTCCCATTTAGAGAGAAGTTTGCCTGCAAAAAATCTTAAACGAGAGTTGTATAGCAAACATAATCACCTACATTAAACTCATGCTTTTGTATCCTTTTGTCATGCCATCTTTTAACTTTTTCTTTAAACAGTTTGGCATTCTCATAGGCCTGGGTTCTCCATTCATCAAGTGAGCTAATGTCAAATAAGCCTCTTCTCACCGGCAAGTTTGAAATCATAATTGAGCTCTTTAATGGCCCAATATGCCTTATGTTCTAGTTCAAGAGGTAAGTGACATGCTTTTCCATAAACCATTTTATATGGAGACATACCCATAGGATTTTTATGCAGTTCTATAAGCCCATAATGCATCATCAAGTTTCTTGGACCAATTCTTTCTAGATCTATTAACAGTCTTTTGCAAAATTAATTTAAGCTCTCTATTACTCAATTCTACTTGACCACTAGACTGTGGGTGATATGAGATGCAATTCTATGATTAACATCATACTTAGCAAGCATTTTACGAAAAGCACCATGAATAAAATGTGAACCACCATCAGTCATTAAGTATATAGGGACTCCAAACCTCAAAAATAACTTCTTTAAGCATCTTAATAGAAGTTATGATCAGCACTACTAGTTGGAATAGCTTCTACCCACTTAGTAACGTAATCAACAGCAACTAAAATATGTGTATACCCATTAGAGGAAGGAAAAGGTCCCATATAATCAAAGCCCCAAACATCAAATGGTTCAATAACAAGTGAATAATTCATAGGCATTTCTTGACGTCTACTAATATTACCAATTCTTTGACATTCATCACAAGACAAGACAAACTTACGGGCATCCTTGAAGAGAGTAGGCCAATAAAAACCGGATTGCAATACCTTATGTGCAGTTCTATCTCCAGCGTGGTGTCCTCCATAAGCCTTGGAGTGACACTTGCATAGGATCTGTTCCTGTTCATGCTCAGGTACACAACGTCTAATAACACCATCTACTCCTTCTTTATAAAGGTGTGGGTCATCCCAAGTAATGTCTTAAATCATAGAAAAACTTTTTCTTTTGCTGGTATGTGAAACTAGGTGGTATAAATTTAGCAACAATGTAATTAGCATAATCAGCATACCATGGAGCAGTACGAGAAGCATTTATGACAGCTAATTGTTCATCAGGAAAGCTATCATCAATAGGTAGTGGGTCATCAAGAACATTCTCTAACCTAGATAAGTTGTCTGCAACGGGGTTCTCAGCTCCCTTTCTATCAATAATATGCAAATCAAATTCTTGTAGCAAGAGAACCCATCTAATAAGTCTAGGTTTAGCATCTTTCTTTTCCATAAGATATTTAATAGCAGCATGATCAGTGTGAAAGTTACTTTAGAATCAACAATATAAGGTCTGAACTTATCACAAGCAAATACAACTGCTAAGAATTCTTTTTCAGTAGTAGCATAATTTCTCTGGCATTGTCTAGAGTTTTACTAGCATATTGGAAACATTTAATTTCTTATCAACTCTTTGTCCTAGAACAGCACCTACAGCATAATCACTAGCATCACACATAATTTCAAAGGGTAAATTCCAATCAGGTGGCTGAACAATAGGTGCAGAAATCAAAGCTTTCTTAAGTATTTCAAATGCTTCTACACAATCATCATGAAAGACGAAAGGAACATCTTTTTGTAAGAGATTAGTCAGAGGCCTAGAAATTGTAGAGAAGTCCTTAATGAACCACTACTAAAAAACCTATCATTAACGACGATGGAAAAAAACACTTGGTCGGTGGAAATCTGAGCAGAACTCCACCGCGTGGAAATCACTTAGCCGATCTATATCTAACAACCACCAGTTTACCCGTGGCTAACCAAGCCTTAGGTGCAATTGTTTGCGATCTAATATATCCCTTAATCACTGCTTGTGCATTTTTTTCTACCGCAAACTGTTGGGATTGTGCTTCAGATAACCCTGTCTAACAGAAGAATAGGTTGTTATGATCCCTGTTTTCCTCACGTTCTCTCCCCTATTTCCCCCCCTCATTTTCCCCTTGTTCCGATCCCGATCTACTTTCTACGCAGGTGGTGATGCCGGCAAGGAAGCTGACAACGGGAGACAGGACGTCCGCCACCGAGCACTGCCACGGGTTTACCTGCAGTGGGAAAGCGACACCGCCCGCCGCTAGAACTAGTTGTGAGAGGAGCTGCCAATGATAGACACGCCATCCGCCGCCGACCACCGCCGTGGGAGGAGCTACAGCGGGCCAGCTATGCCATACGCTACCGGGAGGAGCTACAACGATCTAGCGACGCCGACCGCGCGGCTGGAGACCGGGCCTGGATGGTTGGCGGAGCCATGGCGGGGGGAACTTCGCTGGCTACGTCGCCGTGGGTTCACCGGAGTAAAACGCCAGACTTGTTCAGGACACGACGCTACTGCGACGCCTCTCTGCCATCACCGGTGCTGCCATGTTCGTCGGGCGTCGTGTGCGGCCCACAACATCGGGAACACAAGAGTTTCGTTGGTCGATTCCGACCCAACTCCGTCCAGCGCGACCCGCTTCATATCTCGAGTCAGCGATGGCTGTTCCATTCCGTTTCCCGTTTAATTTTGAGTACTGGAGCCCGAGGCGAGCGCAACTATGGCAAGGAATGAGGTATATTTTCCAATTCATTCAACAAACCACTCTATTTCTGTCGCGCTCACTCTGTAGTTAGATTGTTCTTTACAATCTAAGTTAGAATAGATGCATGGGATGAATCCTTCAATTGTGTTGTATTTGGCCTGCTCACTAGGGAAAACAATTTTCTTACTTTGGGGCTCCCCTCTTTACATCTCGTTTCCATGTGGCCTAAAACTCTAAATGGATATTGCTCAAATGTAATATGCATGCCAGAAGAGTAGAGTATGTAGTATTATGCCTCAACTACGACATTGCAAGTTCTTTGTTGCTCTCTACAAGCATAGTTGATTAATAAATTCTTTATTTTTTCTTTGCTTACAGTTTTATGCAAGCTAGAGAACAGCTGCGGGCAGGCTGGCAATCCGGAGATGCATGCGAGCTCTGAGTAATTGGCCATGAATGATACTCTGATGATGAACACCAATACCACTTGTACTAGTAGTTGGTATGTGCGTCATTTCTCTTCGTTCCTGTGTGCCATTTTATAAGATGGCCAATTTTGATGTCATGTGCATGTAAGATATCTGTTGCAGGGAAGACTACATGGTCAATGGTAACTTGAAGTCCTGAACTGCCACACCGTGCACGACATCTATTTGCTGCCGCCCCGTACCAAACCAGTCAAGCATACACAACCGATGATGATGACGACGATGACGCCAACCATGATGGTATCAAGGACGACAATGATTTTGGTAGATTAGTACAATGGAGCATATTCATTCACATTGCAAATACCTTATTTGAAGATATTTCTCTTTCGAATTGGAGTATACATTTTTAATTGGTATGAAATAAATTCCCGTGCAAATCTTTCATATATGCTAGCATCCTTTGTGACAATTCATTTATATGTACTGACTTATAAATTATTTATTTTTTCTTTATAATAGATGGTCCTTCATGACAGAAGCATCAACAGGGGCATTGTAGTCGTTGTTGAAGAATCATATGCACTCACATACAAGGACTTATGATGGTGCTCCATGACTAAAGATTCTGAAAAATACATATCTTTTCAAGTTGTTACTTCATTTCTGGTTAGAGATGAACAAATACAATGGTGGTCTAGAGAGTGTCTTTGGTTCAAAATTTCTTAATCGTATTGTGACTTTGGAACTATATGTGAGGATCATGTTCAGTATATATGGTTTTGATTAATGAAAAGAGGCTATGATACTTTGATTGTTCAAATTATTTTGTTGCACTAATTGGTGGTCGATGATCTTCAGAAGTTGCAAGCAACATAAATCAGTAGTTGTAAAATTAAGATTGGCGATTAAAGGCAATCAAAATGGTGAAATGGATGGCTATAATATAAACTGGTGAATAATAATATGCCAGACCATGAAAATATTTTTAGCGACAAGAAAAGTGGCCGTTAATACATAAGTTGTGGTCGTTATTTCCTTGCACTTAACGATGACACATTGTCCCGTCATTATAAAATAGCGATGGGAAAAAGTATGTGGTCATTACATTTTT
>NC_053023.1:715213530-715227519 GCF_003073215.2 Triticum urartu
AAGGAGGATATGTTTCTCATATATGGAGGTGACAAAGAGCTCATCGTAAATGGTTACGTTGATGCAAGCTTTGACACTGATCCGGACGATTCTAAATCGCAAACCGGATACGTGTTTACATTAAACGGTGGAGCTGTCAGTTGGTGCAGTTCTAAACAAAGCGTTGTGGCGGGATCTACATGTGAAGCGGAGTACATAGCTGCTTCGGAAGCAGCAAACGAAGGAGTCTGGATGAAGGAGTTCATATCCGATCTAGGTGTCATACCTAGTGCATCGGGTCCAATGAAAATCTTTTGTGACAATACTGGTGCAATTGCCTTGGCAAAGGAATCCAGATTTCACAAGAGAACCAAGCACATCAAGAGACGCTTCAATTCCATCCGGGATCTAGTCCAGGTGGGAGACATAGAGATTTGCAAGATACATACGGATCTGAATATAGAGACCCGTTGACTAAGCCTCTTCCACGAGCAAAACATGATCAGCACCAAAGCTCCATGGGTGTTAGAATCATTACTGTGTAATCTAGATTATTGACTCTAGTGCAAGTGGGAGACTGAAGGAAATATGCCCTAGAGGCAATAATAAAGTTATTATTTATTTCCTTATATCATGATAAATGTTTATTATTCAAGCTAGAATTGTATTAACCGGAAACATAATACATGTGTGAATACATAGACAAACAGATTGTCACTAGTATGCCTCTACTTGACTAGCACGTTGATCAAAGATGGTTATGTTTCCTAACCATAGACGTGAGTTGTCATTTGATTAACAGGTCACATCATTAGGAGAATGATGTGATTGACATGACCCATTCCGTTAGCTTGGCACCCGATCGTTAGTATGTTGCTATTGCTTTCTTCATGACTTATACATGTTCCTATGACTATGAGATTATGCAACTCCCGTTTGCCGGAGGAACACTTTGTGTGCTACCAAACGTCACAACGTAACTTGGGTGATTATAAAGGAGCTCTACAGGTGTCTCCAAAGGTACATGTTGGGTTGGCGTATTTCGAGATTAGGATTTGTCACTCCGATTGTCGGAGAGGTATCTCTGGGCCCTCTCGGTAATGCACATCACATAAGCCTTGCAAGCATTGCAACTAATGAGTTAGTTGCGAGATGATGTATTACGGAACGAGTAAAGAGACTTGCCGGTAACGAGATTGAACTAGGTATTGAGATACCGACGATCGAATCTCGGGCAAGTAACATACCGATGACAAAGGGAACAACGTATGTTGTTATGCGGTCTGACCGATAAAGATCTTCGTAGAATATGTGGGAGCCAATATGAGCATCCAGGTTCCGCTATTGGTTATTGACCGGAGACGTGTCTCGGTCATGTCTACATTGTTCTCGAACCCGTAGGGTCCGCACGCTTAAGGTTTTGATGACAGTTATATTATGAGTTTATGCATTTTGATGTACCGAAGTTTGTTCGGAGTCCCGGATGTGATCACGGACATGACGAGGAGTCTCGAAATGGTCGAGACATAAAGATTGATATATTGGAAGCCTATATTTGGATATCGGAAGTGTTCCGGGTGAAATCGGGATTTTACCGGAGTACCGGGAGGTTACCGGAACCCCCCGGGAGGTATATGGGCCTTAGTGGGCTTTAGTGGAAGAGAGGAGAGGTGGCCAGGGCTGGGCCGCGCGCCCCCTCCCCCCTAGTCCGAATAGGACAAGGAGAGGGGGGCGGCGCCCCCCTTCCTTCTCTCTCTCCTCTTTCCCCCTCCCGAATCCTATTCCAACTAGGAAAGGGGGGAATCCTACTCCCGGTGGGAGTAGGACTCCTCCTGGCGCGCCCTCCTCCTGGCCGGCCGCACCTTCTGCTCCTTTATATACGGGGGCAGGGGGCACCCCTAGACACACAAGTTGATCCACGTGATCATATTCTTAGCCGTGTGCGGTGCCCCCTTCCACCATAATCCTCGATAATATTGTAGCGGTGCTTAGGCGAAGCCCTGCGACGGTAGTACATCAAGATCGTCACCACGCCGTCGTGCTAACGGAATTCTTCCCCGACACTTTGCTGGATCGGAGTCCGGGGATCGTCATCGAGCTGAACGTGTGCTAGAACTCGGAGGTGCCGTAGTTTCGGTGCTTGATAGGTCGTGGGCCGTGAAGACGTACGACTACATCAACCGTGTTGTGCTAACGCTTCCGCTTGTCGGTCTACAAGGGTACGTAGATCACACTCTCCCCTCTCATTGCTATGCATCACCATGATCTTGCGTGTGCGTAGGAAATTTTTTTTGGAATTACTACGTTCCCCAACAAAATCATCACTATCGTGTGGTCTATATGGCATTCACGGAACAGAATCAAGCATGATCAGGAAGGGCTTGATCCTATGATTTCATTGTGATCCATCAAGGAGTCGCTAGCTCTGTTGGAATTGCCACGTAGTGCAGCAAAAATTCTACCAGGTTGTGGTTGGAAGCCACCGGACCCGGGCATTGTCAATATTACAACAGATGGGGCTATCAACTTCGAAGATAATTGTAGCGGTGCGGGTGGCATCGCTCGATCCATGTCTACATACCTGGGAGCCTGGTGTAAGCCGCACCTGGGGATCTCGGATCCATTAATTGCGGAGGCTTTGGTAATGCGTGAGGGGGCTCGTTTCGCAAGTCTGCGGGGACTCACACATGTGATCATGGAGCTGGACTGCCTGGAGTTGGTGCAACTCTGGAATACTCGCCACAATTCTCATTCAATTGTGGCTCCAATCTTACTTGAAATTGAAGAGCTAGTTAGCAATTTCTCTTTATTTAGGAGTGAATTGCATAAAACCACCACATTTGGGGCTTCACTTGCAGAAAACCACCGGGTCACTAATTTTTTGCAAAAATCACCGCAGATTCGGTAAACTTGTTGCAAATAGCACTAATCGGGCGATTTGCTGCGTTTGATCACTTTCTGACAAGTGGGGCCGGGTTGTAAGGAGCTGACTTAGCAAAAAAAATGCATACACCCCCCTGAATTTCACAAATGCACCCTTATTAGAAAATTTAAAAAGCAATCAGGCCCCCCCTTTCACCACCGTCCACTGCCTCCTCCCAGGCGGCGGCGGTGAAGCCGGACACCAAATCCGGCGAGGAGCCCACTCCGGCGACCTCGTCGCCGCCCGCCACACGTCGGCGACCATTGCTGCCCCGCCTCCCCTCCCTTCCTCCTCCCTTATTCACGGGCTAACGTATATTCTCCTTCTCCTGTGTACGAGCTCATAGCCGGCGGCGGATCCGGCTTCGTCCAGCTTCCACGAACGTCCTGAAGAGAGAGAGAGAGAGAGAGAGAGAGAGAGAGAGAGGAGGGAGGGAGAAGGGAGAGAGACAGGGGAGGAAGGAGATGGAGAGGGGGCGGCGGTTGTGCCCGGTGCACCGTCGAACTGCGGGGAAGTCCGGCCAGAGCGGCGCGAGGCTCGGTGGCGCGTGCACACGGGGCTGCGGGGCTCTCCTGTGGGCGTGGACGCTCCGCTGTGGCTGCACGAGCGAGGGGAAGTGGGAGGTGTAGGAGGAGGGGAGGAGGCGCCGGAGACGGGCGGCGCGCGCCGCCGACGGCGGCCGAAGCGCTTGGAGGTTGGCCAGCATCCACAGCGTTGAGGGGCGCTGGGCATCCTTGGCAGAAGGCCGAGGCGCGACCACGGCATCCCGGCGGACGCCGCCGTGGCTTGAAGGCCGAGCTCCCGACGCCGCCTCCACGAAGTCCACGCCACAGACACTACACAGGAGCTCCGGCTCCCCGACAACGGCAATGCGCTGCTGGCCCTCGTGCTTGCGGAGATGGCCGACGCGTGCGGGGACATCTCCACTCCGGCGAGGGGCAGAAGTCGAGGTCGGGCGGTCGGGGACAGGTCTGGGAGGAGGGGCGAGGGGGTCGATTGCTTTTTGTTTTTAGATCTAAGGAGGTGTATGTAAATGTTTTGCCAAGTCAGCTCCTTACAGCCCAGCCCCACTTGTCAGAAAATGATCAAACGCAGCAAATTGCCCGATTAGTGCTATTTGCAACAAGTTTACCGAATCCGCGGTGATTTTTGCAAAAAATTAGTGACCCGGTGGTTTTCTGCAAGTGAAGCCCCAAATGTGGTGGTTTTATGCAATTCACTCCTTTATTTAGTGTACTTCATATAAATTGTTCGGCTAATGTTTCGGCTCATCTATGTGCTAAACATACTTGCACATTGAATATGACCGAATGCTGGCTTGATGTGATACCTAACTTCCTAGTGACCAGCTTGATGGCTGATTGTCCTAGGTCTGCTGTGATTTAATAAAGCTCTCTTGATTGCCGAAAAAAAAGAAGAAAAAAAAGAGAAAACCCTAATGAGGCCGCCAGAGTTCGACGCGGTAGACGGCGAAGTCGGAGGCCTGTGTGGGGTCGCGCAGCAGCGGCCTGGTGACCCTGTCGACCTCGGCCACATCGAAGCCGTGCTCCCGCAGCACGTCCACGCAATCCTGCACGCCACACCGCACCTCGCTGGCCGCCCACCCCACCGTGCCGTCCCGCCACAGCCTGCGCAACGTGGCTGCCATCGCCGGCATCTCCTCCGGATCATAGAACACGTCGGACATGAGCACCACGTCCACGCGCAGGAGCTCGCAATCGGGCAGGTCGGCGTCCTCGCCCCAGCGCAGCTCTCGCACGTCCGCCTGCGCGGTCGTGAGACCGTTGGCCTCGGCGTTGGCCCTGAGGCCCGGCAGGAGCGGCCCCACGTCCGTGAGCACGCAGCGCGCGGCGCCGAGGCACGCGACGGCCGCGATGCCCGGGAGGCCGGTGCCGGCGCCGAGCTCGAGAACGGTGGCGCCGTGGATCGTCCCGGGTCTGGCCGAGGCAAGGTGGGTGGCGAGGACGACGGCGGAGTCCCAGAGCCAGGAGCCGGTGAGCGCGCGCCCCGTGGCCGGGTCGTGCGCGCCGTCGCGCTCCACCACGGCCAGGGCGCGGCCGGCCACGTCGACGTGCAGCACCGCATGCATCACGTGTGGCTTATCTGCTTGATCGCGTTGGGCTCCGGATTTAGACAGGCGGTATTAGATCGCACGGCTTTATTAACCGAAAGCTTCCGAACGAACGGAAGGTTCAGGATAATGCCGGACTGCCGCTTGGCTGTCGACTTGGCTCGATCTATCCATACCTGACCTGGATGTGTCCGTGTTCCTTACAGACTGGATTTGTATGCCGTGTTCAATTCACAAGTCGGGCCCTCTTGCATTGTTATCTGTACTACAAACAAAAAAAAGAATTAGATCTATTATAAAAATTCACCGGGAGAGTACAAAGGATCTCAAACCTAACGAACAAAACTGTCGCCAGAACGAGCCACCGACGCGCCGTTGTCGCCGCTCCCCTATCGGAGCCAGCTTGAACTTGTCGATAACAACTGAGAAGTCTTCCTGCACGTGCCCTAAAGGACTTGTCGTCGTCGAACCCTTGCATAGATTTAAAGCACGTGACACCAAATTTCACCACATGACGAAAAACCCTAACCTCACCGCCCTAAGGAGACGGCAAAATCTATGTCGGGGCTCCGTCGACTACATCCATACATGTTGGTGTTCTTCCCAACTATATATGTGCCTAACAACACATCTAGGTTCAAGTCGTACCCCTTTGCTCGTTCCAAGGGACACCCTGAGCTAGGGTTTCTCGTGCCTCCCATCGGCGGCGCCGGTCTGCCTCGTCTCTTGTGGCATGAGGGCCATGTAGGTGTAGTGGATCCGAGCCCTCATCGACAGGAGGGCTCCATTTTTGGATGTCTTCTTGAGTTTTGTTAGGGTTTTGGTCCTGCTTGGGTTGGCGCCGGCTCACTGAAGATGGAATAAGATTCTCCTTGCCTAGCCCTCGTCCCCGCGGTGTTTCTAGCTTTGGCGGAGGACGTGTGAAGGTTCGTTTTCGGCAGATCTCACGGAATTCGATCGACGTTTGTCTTCGGTGGATCCATTTAGATCCAGTCCATGTAGATCAAGTCTCCGTCTGTATGTGTTTGTGTGTCTAGAGGTTGGATCCTTTTGATCTACGCTTCTCTTCATCGTCGTTGTTTGTTGTTCTAGTGTGCTAGTCTTATAGGGCCTTAGCACGATGACTTCTCGGGTGTCTACTATAAAAAGGTTTGCCTAGCTCCAGTGACAAGGGTGGCGGTTGCACGCCTTCGGCTCGCTTCCAATGCTTGTAGTTGTTGCTAGGTGGTCTATGGACAAACATGTAATTTTACTTCTGGTGTTTATACTCCCTTGATAGTTGATGAATAGATCAGAAGTTTTTCCCCCAAAAAACTATATATGTGCCTTAAAATATATCTTTGACTTTAATTAGTCCTTTCCAAAAATAAATATGTAGGTTCAATGGTCAGTACCAATGAATACATCATGAAATCTAGCATTAGCCATTGCCCATGAATTTTGGCACAGACCGCTATCAATGTTGAATCAGCGTACATTTTCATTTCTTCCTTTATGTGTCCACGTGGTAGTGGCATCAATGCGGACCGTTTGGAGGATGAGAGGGCAATTCTCGGCCTTGTGGAGGGGAAAGTCCACTTAACGAGCCATCACCCGTTGTTGGTCCACTCATCAATGTCATGTGAAGATCAGAGAGCAGAGTGGGACAAAAGTAAGGATGGCAATGGGTATCCACTACCCACGTGCCCTGTGGATAAAACTCTATTAGGGTAAAGATATGGGACAAAATGTTATCCATGGGTATATAAATAGGGAAATTTGAAACCCATTGGATAGAGCGGGTACGGGTGTGGGATCGTATAATCCATACCCACATACCAATGTACTCATATAAAATCTGAAAAGTATGGCCAAATTATCTCTACAATTTGTCATGAATTTGTGAACTCAAAATGTATGACTATGTGATGTTGTTCACGGGAAAATTTGTTGTTTATTGTCGGAGTAAATAGCCATGGGTAGCCTAGCCGGCTTCCCCTGGCCCTTCTGAAAAAGTTACGAGCCCGCCCGGCTCTCAAGAATCCAAGACATGGGGCCGCCTTCCCCTTGCTGGCTGCCACCCAGGCCGGCTTTTGGAAGGCGGTCCGATTTTAGCCCTCATGAGAAGGTCGACTCTAAGAAGCCGGCCATGAGAAGGCCGACTCCAAGAAGCCGGCTCCCCATAAAGCGGTCAAGACCGTACCCACAAAAGTTTGCACCCACCTAACGGCGGTGCGACGGGGCGTGGCTACAGTAAAGCCTGCCACCCCCGAATCCCGGAGCACGCCTGGCACAGTGCGCCGTACGGGGTAGGCATGACCTGTCCGACGCGGCACTGTTGCCATGTTGACCCTGGCATCACCCACGACGGGCCGCCAGCGTGGCCCACAGGCGATGGGCCCCTTTGAGCAGAGAGACGCCCGAAGGCGGCCACGCCTCCAACTAGTCGGCCCAAGACAGAGCCGGCTCCCCGCAGCCGGCTTGCCGCCTTCCTCGAAGAGGACGCCCTATTAAGGAGACAAGACGCGGTAAGGCTACAGCGATCGCCTGATAGGCGGCGGTACTATAGCCGCGTTTACCATGATGAAGCTCACGTCAACAAGATGGAGCCACAGTAACCAGCCGCCGACCAGGCCCTGGACAGTGGGGCCTGCCTGTCGACCAAGGGGCCGGCAGCGGCGGGACCCACCAGTCGGCGGGCCCCAGCAGCCGGCGCAGAAGCCGGCGAGCGCAGTCACAGACGGCTGGGCCCCGCGCCCAGTCGGATTACCATTGTACCCCCGGGGGGTAGGCCTATATAAACCCCCCGGAGCACCCATGCAAAGGGTTCGACCCCCTGCTAGTCCTAGACACCACACAAGGAGAAGAAGCAGGCTAGCCGTGCCCTTCTTCCTCCTCCCACCAAACAGCTCAAGGAGCGTTGTGTAGCTACTTGATTCATCTAGTGAACATGCGGAGACCCCGCAGAGCAGCAGTAGGGGTGTTATCTCCACGGAGAGCCCCGAAGCTGGGTAAGATCCGCCGGCGTGCATGTCTTCGCCTTATCCCGTTTCCAGGCACCGGCGATGTCTTACTGGCTCCCACAATGATAAGCCACCCGTTGGCATATGTCGCACCTACCACCCGACATTTGGCGCCCACCGTGGGGCCAGGTGCACCGTCGTCCGGAGACCTGTTCTGGACGGGAACCTTATTCCTCCCCCGCGAGCGTAGCCAGCCCGGCACGCCCGATGGCGCTTGCCACGACGCGCTGCAAGGCGTCACCAGCATCTGCGCGGCGAGCAGCCTCGCCGATCTCCTCGACGAAACTCTCATCTCCGACGAGCTCGCCTCCGATGCGGGCACCGACCACCTCGCCAACCTTCTCGGCCAGCTCCATGTCTCCAGCGAGCCCGCTGCGGACCTGGAGTCGGTTGGCTCCACCGACCCGATGCCTGTCGACTCCGACACGGCCTCCTACGACACCTTCCCCACCAACGTCACGATCTACAACGACCCGCTTCCTCGAGCCGACGGCTGCGATGCTGTCACCACCGAAGTGATGGTTGTCGGCCACGGCGGCCCGGCCGACGAGAGCGCCACGACGCCTCGCATGCGGCGGCCCACGACTTGTCCGCTCCCCTCCCGGCTAATGCCGACGACGAAGCACTGGAGGCACGCCGCCTCGCCCTCCTCGCAGAGGGCCGGAGGCTGGCTTCTGTAAGACGCCTCACTGAGGCCTCAGCGCGAAGCTGACCGCGCCGCCTTCGGCACGCCGGCCCCGGGCGGGCCAAGCCGGGCCGGCCTTGTCAAGCAACGCGGCGCCGTCATCGCCGACACGCTGGGAGTCGACCGCCCGGTCTATGCCACTCCGCTCGAGAACTTGCGTGCCGCCCAGGCGGCTGTAGACGAGTTGGACGGCTTGGAGGCCGAAGACCTCCCCCACATGACCCGGCGCATCCAGCAATTGATTGACGCAGCCGCGCAGCGACACGAAGCCGACGCCCGCGCGGAAAGCCCTCCCCCGCGCCGAGAACACGGCGCGACGTCCCGGACGCCGACTACGAGCAATACCCGCGCGCGACGCGAGAAGGAGCCGGCTGCCAGCCGCAGCCGGACCCGGATCTCCATCGAGCGAGACGCGGACGGTCATCCCCGAGCCATGGAATGGGGGGCGACCCGCCTCCGCCTCCGCCCCGTGGAGAGAGATATCCCGCCGCCGCCAGTGGCGCACCCGACTCTCAGCGGCCGGCTAGGCCGCCGCGAAGGAGTCGGCGAGAACGACGCCCGCCATCGGATCGACCGCCTGGCGCGATCCCTGGCGTTGGAAGAAGAAGACGATGTCGGCCCGCCTTGTTTCGGCCCCCGCATCCGCGACGAGCCCCTTTCCCCAAAGGGTTCTCGCTCCCAAGAGACACGCCCAAGTACAACGGCTCCGTGAAGCCGGAAGATTGGTTGATCGACTACTCCACGGCGGTTAGCATAGCCAACGGCAACCGGCGCGTTGCCGTGAAGTACGTGCCCCTCATGCTGCAAGGCACGGCGCGGACCTGGCTCAACAGCCTCAAGCCGCGTAGCATCAACAGCTGGCTAGATTCACAGAAGCCTTCATCCGCAACTTCACCAGCACCTACAAGCGGGCTCCCAAGCCCAGACAGCTCTCCTTGTGCGTACAAGGCCCCGCCGAGTCCACTCGCGATTACCTCACGCGTTGGGCCGAGCTCCGCAACTCCTGTGAAGGGGTGCACGAGGTGCAAGCCATAGAATACTTCACAGCCGGATGCCGAGAAGGCACCCTCCTCAAGCACAAGCTCCTCTGCGACGAGCCGGCTACCCTCGACGAGCTTCTGGACATAGCGGACAAGTACGCCACCGCCGACTCCTCGATGAAGACCGAGCTTCGGGTAGACGCGTCCGGAAAGGTACTCAACCCGGCGCCCAAGACGCCGGCTGGGGATTCCGGCCGACCCCCACACTCGAACGACCACAAGCGCAAGGGCCCCGCGCCGCCTCCCGCCAGTCGGCAGGTGGCCACAGTTGAAGACGCCGCCTGAAGGAGCGACCGACGCCCAAGAAGCCCAAGGGCGGCAGGCCGGCTTGGCAGCCCGCCTTCTCCTACGAGCAAACTCTCGACGCCCCTGTGCAAGTTCCACAGCGGCGCGAAGCCGTCCACCACACGACCCGGAAGTGCCATTGGCTCACCCGAATCTCTAAAGGCGAGGGGCTCGTGCCGCCTCCGCCTGCCGGCCCCGCCGCCTCCGGCCACTCGGCCCACAGTCGGAGCTGTGCACGATGAATTCCCCGACGAGCAAGCAACCTACATCGTCTTTACAAGCCAGCCCGAAGACCGGCGCAGCAAACGCCAAGAGCGCCAGGAAGTTAGCGTGGTCGCTGCCAACCCCGCCGGACACATGCATTGGTCAGAAAAGCCCATCAGCTGGAGCCGGGCCGACCATCCGGAGGTGATGCCGTCTCCCGGCTCTTATGCTTTGGTCCTGGAAGCCACCCTTGCAACGGACAGACGCGCCGCCCGCTTCTCCCGTGTGTTGATAGACGGCGGGAGCAGCATCAACATCCTGTACCGTGACACCCTGGAGAAGCTAAATGTCAAGACGAAGCAGCTCATGCCTACTCGGACAGTGTTTCATGGCATCGTACCCGGCCTGTCCTGCGCCCCCATTGGCAAGATCAAGATTGATGTACTTTTTGGGGACAAGGAGCATTTCCGCCGGGAAGCGATCTGGTTTGAAGTGGTGGACCTGGAAAGCCCTTACCATGCGTTGCTTGGCCGACCTGCCTTGGCCAAATTCATGGCAGTTCCCCACTATGCATACCTCAAGATGAAGATACCAAGCACCAAAGGCGTCATCACCGTAGCCGGCGATTACAAGAAGTCCTCTGAGTGCGCGGCCAGCAGCCGGCTGGCCGAGTCCCTTGTGATTGCCGAAGAAAAGAAGATGTTGGACCGAGTCGTGGCCATAGCCGGCAAGCAGTCGGCCGTGTCCCCGACCCCAAGGAGCATGATACTCAAGGATCTTTCCAGCCGGCCAAGGAGACGAAGAAGATACCTCTTGACCCCGAGCATCCAGAGAGGTTTGCCGTCATCGGGGCAAACCTGAACAGCAAATAGGAAGGCGAGCTCGCCGATTTCCTCCGTGAGAATCGGGACATCTTTGCATGGTCCCCCAAGGACATGCCGGGTGTTCCGAGGAAATTCGCCGAGCACAAACTACATGTTCGAGAAGACGCAAAGCCAGTCAGACAACCCCTTCGCCGACTGTCGGAGGAGAAACGCAGGATTGTAGGGGAGGAGATAGCCCGGCTTTTGGCAGCCGGCTTCATTATGGAAGTTTTCTTTCCAGAGTGGCTCGCCAACCCGGTCCTTGTGCTAAAGAAGAACAACAAGTGGCGCATGTGTATAGACTACACGAGCCTCAACAAGGCCTGCCCCAAAGATCCTTTTGCCCTGCCAAGGATTGACCAAGTGATAGACTCCACAGCCGGATGCGAGCTGTTGAGTTTCTTGGATGCTTACTCCGGATATCACCAGATAAAGCTGGATCCGGACGACCGCCTGAAGACCGCCTTCATCACGCCATTTGGAGCCTTCTGCTACCTGACTATGACATTCGGCTTGAGAAATGCCGGTGCCACTTTTCAGCGTTGCATGCAGAAGTGCCTCCTCAAGCAACTCGGCAGAAACGCTCACGTTTACGTGGACGACATCGTGGTGAAGACGGAGAAGCGCGGCACCTTGCTGGGAGACCTCAAGGAAACGTTTGAGAACCTACGCCGGTTCCAAATCAAGCTCAACCCCGAGAAATGCGTGTTCGGAGTGCCAGCCGGCCAGCTCCTAGGCTTCCTGGTCTCCGAACGCGGCATCGAATGCAACCCGGTGAAGATCAAGGCCATCGAGAGAATGGCGATCCCCACCAAGCTTCGAGACATCATCAGAAGTTCACCGGGTGCTTGGCCTCCTTGAACCGCTTCATCAGCCGGCTCGGAGAGAAAGCTCTCCCCCTCTACCGCCTCATGAAGAAGAGCACTCACTTCGAGTGGAACGACCAGGCCGACCAAGCTTTTCACGAGCTGAAGAAGATGCTGGCCACGCCGCCTGTCCTCGCGGCGCCGACTGAGAAAGAGCCCATGCTCCTTTACATCGCCGCAACCAGCCGGGTGGTCAGCACCGTCATCGTAGTCCAGCGCCCAGAAGAAGGCCGAGCCCAGCCGGTCCAGAGGCCGGTGTATTATTTGAGCGAGGTGCTGTCCGCCTCAAAGCAGAACTACCCGCACTACCAGAAGATGTGTTACGGCGTGTACTTCACCGCCAAGAAGCTGAAGCCCTACTTTCAAGAGCATCCCGTCACGGTCGTATGCACCGCCCCGCTGGCCGAGATCATAGGCAGCCGGGACGCATCCGGCCGGGTGGCGAAATGGGCCATCGAGCTGGCCCCTTACACGATCTTCTACCAGCCCCGCACGCCATCAAGTCCCAAGCACTGGCCGACTTCCTCGTCGACTGGGCCGAGACCCAGTACCTGCCGCCGGCTCCCGACTCCACCCATTGGCGCATGCACTTCGACGGGTCCAAGATGCGCACCGGCTTGGGAGCCGGCGTCGTCCTTACCTCTCCCAAAGGCGACAAGCTCAGATACACGCTACAGATCCACTTTGCCGCCTCCAACAATGTGGCCGAGTACGAGGCGCTCATACACGGGCTCCGGCTTGCCAAAGAACTTGCATTCGCCGGATCCTATGTTATGGCGACTCGGACCTGGTGTTGTTGGAAATATGCCCTAGAGGCAATAATAAATTGATTATTATTATATTTCCTTGTTCATGATAATCGTTTATTATCCATGCTATAATTGTATTGATAGGAAACTCAGATACATGTGTGGATACATAGACAACACCATGTCCCTAGTGAGCCTCTAGTTGACTAGCTCGTTGATCAATAGATGGTTATGGTTTCCTAACCATGGACATTGGATGTCGTTGATAACGGGATCACATCATTAGGAGAATGATGTGATGGACAAGACCCAATCCTAAGCATAGCTAGATCGTGTAGTTCGTATGCTAAAGCTTTTCTAATGTCAAGTATCATTTCCTTAGACCATGAGATTGTGCAACTCCCGGATACCGTAGGAGTGCTTTGGGTGTGCCAAACGTCACAACGTAACTGGGTGGCTATAAAGGTACACTAAGGTATCTCCGAAAGTGTCTGTTGGGTTGGCACGAATCGAGACTGGGATTTGTCACTCCGTGTGACGGAGAGGTATCTCTGGGCCCACTCGGTAGGACATCATCATAATGTGCACAATGTGATCAAGGAGTTGATCACGGGATGATGTGTTTACGGAACGAGTAAAGAGACTTGCCGGTAACGAGATTGAACAAGGTATCGGGATACCGACGATCGAATCTCGGGCAAGTATCGTACCGATAGACAAAGGGAATTGCATACGGGATTGATTAAGTCCTTGACATCGTGGTTCATCCGATGAGATCATCGTGGAACATGTGGGAGCCAACATGGGTATCCAGATCCCGCTGTTGGTTATTGACCGGAGAACGTCTCGGTCATGTCTGCATGTCTCCCGAACCCGTAGGGTCTACACACTTAAGGTTCGATGACGCTAGGGTTATAAAGGAAGTTTGTATGTGGTTACCGAATGTTGTTCGGAGTCCCGGATGAGATCCGGATGTCACGAGGAGTTCCGGAATGGTCCGGAGGTAAAGATTTATATATGGGAAGTCCTGTTTTGGTCACCGAAGAGTTTCGGGGTTTATCGGTAACGTACCGGGACCACCGGGAGGGTCCCGGGGGTCCACCAAGTGGGGCCACCAGCCCCGGGGGGCCACATGGGCTGTAGGGAGTGTTCCTTGGCCTACATGGGCCAAGGGCACCAGCCCCACTAAGGCCCATGCGCCTAAGAGATGGAGAGGGGGCAAACCCTAATGGGATATGGGCCTTAGGGCCCATATTGGTGCGCCTCCCTCTCCCATCCCCTCTTGGCCGCCCCCTTGCTCCCCATCTAGGGCTGCCGCCCCC